>NW_015170304.1:101813-154856 GCF_001447785.1 Gekko japonicus | reverse complement strand
CCCACCCCCGCGCGAGGAAGCGCACGCGCGCCCCGCTCCGCCGGGTTACTCGGGCCGGCCTGCCGCCCGGCCTGCTCTTTTTGCGGGGAGGCGAGAGCAGCATGCTGGGGGCTCCCCCCGCAAGCAGCCCCCGCAGCCCCGCCGTGTGACCCTCCAGGGTGGCGGCCATGGCAGCAGCCATCGCCAGCTCCCTGATCCGCCAGAAGAGGCAAGCGCGGGAGCGGGAGAAATCCAACGCCTGCAAATGTGTCAGCAGCCCCAGCAAGACCAAGACCAGCTGCGCCGATAAGAAGAAGCTCAGCGTCTTCTCCCGGGTCAAGCTCTTCGGCTCCAAGAAGAGGCGGCGGAGGAAACCAGGTGGGCTGCCCGCGGGGGGCGGGGGGGGCGTAGGGGGTCTAGTGGGACGCACACCCCAGGAGGAGCAGCGGCAGGAGCTGCCCTCCGCCCAGGCACTCCCCGGCGCCACCTCGCCCAGCCGTGAGCCTGCGGGACCTTCTGCATGCAAAGCATGTCCTCTGCCTCGAAGCGGTAGCCTCTCCCGAAGCACCTCTGGCTGCTGCGGGGGCACCTTGCGGCGGGTGAAGCTACAGATGGGATGTGGGGCGCTTTCAGAAAGGATGCTTCGTTCTCGTAGCTCCCTCGTGGCGGCACCTCCCTGAGGTGGGAAGCTGTGGTTGGAAGGCTCTGCCCCGTCCCTTGCCCCGCCATCCCAAGAGACGGGAGCCGGTTCTAGCTTTTGTGGGGGGGGGGATTCGTGGAGGTCCCTCTCCTGGTGGAACCTTCGTGGACTGAGGGGGTAAGGATAGGAACCCTGTGGCCCTCTCCTGTTTGTGAACTCCCAAGGGCTTTGGGGAACACAAGGCTGGTCTGGATGGACCCTGGCATGATGCGCAGAGAAAACCCTGAGGGGCTTAAAGGGTCCTCCCTTCATGGAAGTTGCTTCTTCTGTGTAGGATATTACAGCATGAACGTTGCACACATAGATGTTCATATATGCAACTGGTATGCACGGTCATCACAACTGACAGTCTCAGCACAGCTTTTCTGCAGTTTCCCGCACAGACGTGTTTTCCGTGCCAGGCGTCTGTGATGTGTGAATGTGCCCTTAAGGTGCGTGTTTCAGCATCTGATGTCCAAACAGGCAGGGCTAGATGTGTGACTGGCCATTTCCTAATGTGTGTCTGCTTCCCATGTATGGGGGACAAGACCACGTTCTTTTCCATTTCCAAGAAAATGTAATGTAGAGATTAACCCTCAAACAGACATGCATGCGGACACCCCGGCACTGTGTTTCTCTTGGCATCCAACCCCCCATTCATTATTTAAGCTTTACTCCTATCCTTAAGAAACACAGGGCAGTATGCAACCTGCTCTCCCATTTTATCACCACAACAACCTGGTGAGGTAGGCTACACAGTGTGTGTGAGAGAGAGACAGAGACTGACTGGCCCAGAGTCACCGAATGAGCTATGAGAATGAGTAGGAATTTGCACCCGGGTCTGCATGGTCTACTTCCAGTGCCCTCCACACTAAATCCATACTGGCTTTTTAAAAATTTCTGTTTCCCTAAACACCCAAATCCCATTTCTCTTTTACGCCGTCCTACCTTTTTATATACCTACTTTTGAGCCTCAGTTCCCCCCCCCCCCGTGCTCACAAAACAAATTGTTTTTGTGCTGGCTTGTTTCGATCTCTGCTTCTTACACATTCGCCTATGCTGACAGGATAGAAAGTACATTAAGCTTTTTCATACACACACTTTTTTTTCCCTCTTGCAACTTGCCAGGCTTCCTCTGCCTCCCAGATTTTCTGTTATTAATGCACTGACATCTGTGTGCACGGCGGCGCTTTACAGAGGAGAGGACGACAGGTCCCTGCTTGTTGACGACAATTGTCGATTTCTGCTTCCCTCCTACACAGACCAGCAATTGATTGGTTTCTCTCTCGGTCCAGCCAACACCATCAATTTGATGGCAAAAGGCCTCTTCTGTTTTCTCTGCTGCACGCATAGCCACCAATCATCAATCTGTCCGACATTCTGATTTTACGTTTGTTTTTGTTGTGCACCCTGATTAATTCCTCTTGATTCCCACAAACATAATTTGGAGGATACCATTTATTATTGCTTGAGGGTTTTTTTCTGTCCTTCCTACAAGGAGGTCAGTGTAGCATACACAGTTCCTCCCTCCCCCCGTTTTTATCCTCACAACAACCCTGTGAAGTGAAGAGATGGTGACTGTCTCAAGGTCGCCCAGTGAGATTCATGGTGGAGTCGAGATCCCAGCCTGGGTCCTCGTCCAGCATGCTAACCACTGCCCCAGACTGTCTATTTCCTCTGTATTTATTTCCATCCCTGTCCATATTTTGTCTCTGTCATAAATATAGATGGATGATCTCTCCTCCCCAACAGCACCCCTGCTCAGGTTACATGGGGTGAGAATAAAACTCTGGGGGAAATTAGTTTCCCACCATATTGACTGTATCTAAGTATTTAGAAACCCTATTGTGTATATCCCTTTTCTTCCACATAGCATGATCTCGTCCCATGTTATCCTCTCAACAACCTTGTGAGGTAGTCTTGGCTGGAGAGTAGTGACTTGGCTCACTGAGGATTTCTAAGCCGCTCTCTCTGCTCCAACTGGCTACACCACCACCTCTTTCGTTCAGTGAATCTCTGCACTCATTCTAGGTCTCTTCTCCCATCAATGTTTTGCTTTTTGTAAGAATTCTGCATAAAGCGTATGAGTCCAAGTAAGCCTAGGGGTGGATGGAGGAGGAGGAGGAAGCAGCAAAATGCTCTGGCGCATTTCAGAAGAAGGGAGGCAAAGTCCCTTTCTTGTTATTAATTTGCTTAAAAAAAAAAAAAGATTCCCAAAGCCTTAGAATCTCATCATCTGCTTGCTGAAAGACTAAATGCTGTTTCACACATTATGTGGTGAAAGACCCATCTTTAGGCATGTGCATGTTGGCTTTGGGAGCCACAGCAGTTCCTGGCTGCTTCTTGCTTGGGTTTCCAAAGGTATATGTCACGTTCACTGTTTTTCACCCCCCCCCCCAAAGGGATCCATCTCACATTTCCTCCTTAAAATGTAATGTCCGCGGGGTCCTGAGGTGACAAGCTTTCCAAACCATGGAAAGGCCAACGCTTTGGGGCTGGCTGTTAGGAACTAGACTGTAGAGAGGTGGTGAGTTTGACGTCCATCTAGTTGCTATCCAGTCCTTCCTTCACGGAGGTCTGGCCAGCGTGCATGATTTTCTTTTCCTCCTCACATTTTTTTTCCAGCAAAACAACCCTGTGAAGTAGGCTAGGCTGAGAGAGCCCAAGGTTCCCCACTGAGCTGCATGGGTGAGTGGGAAGATGAATGTAGGGCTTCACTGTCTTAGTCTGACACTCGAACAGCTGTGGGTGATGATGCAAACAACATAGCAACAACCAAGAACTGGCTCCAACGGGAGAGGCAGCAAGATCAGTTTTTGATGTATAAGGTGTGTCCCCCCCCCCCAATACCTCCTGTGCACACCGCTTATGGCTTAGGTGGACTGATAAGAAGAAACACCTTTTTAAAAAATTATACCAGGACCCAACTGGGCAAATATCTGTCTTATTTTTATCCTGTCCTTCCTCCTAGGAGCTTAGGGTAGTGCCCGTGGTTCCCCTCCCCTCCCAAACCCACCCTGTAAGGTGGGTTAGGTTGAGAGGAAGTGGTTGGCCCAAGGTCATCCAGTAAGGTGAATGGCCAAATGGGGACTTGAAGGGTTCTAGTCTCCCAGATCCTAGCCTCATGCTGCAACCACTACTCTGTACTTCTCAGGGCCATTTCAGATTGGGAAAGTGGCAGGACAGAAGGCTTAAAGCCCCTCCTCCCCCTTATGCCACCGTCTTGATCTCCGTTTAGGCTCTGCACACCTGGCAACATTTATATATATATATATATATCCTGGCAGCTTTGTCCTCGGAATGCCAGGCATCCCATGTAACCCAGCCTTTAAAGAGTCAAACTAGACGTGACAGAGAACACGAACTTCCCAGCAACTTTGTAAGCTGACTTTTAGCCATCGAGCTTATAGCTGCGTGTGGGACCCTGACTTAGATTGTGGCCATGCAGGGTGGATGGATAGGGGGGGGCTAAGCCTTTCATCACTGCTGCATGCCTCCTCACGCACGGTTGTTGTTAGCACATTAAAGAAAAGGAGAGACAACTTCCCGATTTAGCATCTCCTCCGTTTTGACTTGTAGGTTAAAAACACCCCACAAAACATAATATGATTGTATGACAAGGCTCATAAATTAGCACAAAGGCTTGTCTCGGTCAGCCTGCATGCCTGGCAATTCCGGGCTTCTTGTCGGATGCGATTCCAGGCTTTTTGTAGGATGCAGCCCAGTGTTTCATTTTGTTCCTTCTTGAATGGCCTGTGAAACGTTTGTTGTCTCAGGCTGTGGCGGTAGTCAGTCGCTGCCTTCTTCGGGGCTCATGGAGGATGCAAGCCGCCTGAGCCATTTGGAAGTGAGGTGTAGATTTGGCTGTGGTACAGTTGGCATTTTCAGGAAGGAAACATCCCTCCTCGAGACTCTTCTTAAGACTGTTTTTCCTTGCCTAGAAAGCTGCTCTTGCCATGACAGCTGTGGTGCTCTTTACTTGAAACCGGTGAGACTCAGTGGCTCCTTTCCCAGCTTCTGAAACAAATCTGGCACCATTTTGTTCCCCAAAGAGTGTGTGTGTTTGCAGGCACACATGCGCAGCTCCAGCATAGCTGGGTCTTTGATGGGGCTCCAGGAGGATCCCAATTCTCACTGCAACAGGGCAGCGAGATGATTGAAGAGAATGCAAGAGAATTATCAGTTTGTATGGTCCACGTTCAGGCAGCTCACTGGGGGTGTCTGCATCCCCACCCCAAAACCCTGGAGCACTGTGTATCTGTTACAGTGAATACTCAATATTTGATAAACAGTGACATCCACACAAACACTGGTGGTAATTCAAGACAACGCCTGACCTGTCTAGGATTGCCAAGTCTGTGTTGGGAAATTACTGGGGATTTGGGGCTCTGGAGCCTGAGAAGGACAGGGTTTTTTTTTGGGGGGGGACGGACTCAGAAGGATATAATGCCATAGAGTCCACCTTCCAAAGCAGCCATTTTCTTCAGAGGAATAATCTCTGTAGTCTGGAGACCAGTTGTAATTCTGGGAGATCTCCAGCCACCTCCTGGAGATTGGCAACCCTACCTTTTCTTGCAGGAGACTGGGGTGCTAGAATGGTGCATGTCATTTTTGGACCTTGAATGACAGGCTCTAGTCTTAAATGTGCTTCCCTGTTAAACAGATTCGCTCCAGATAGAAACCTAACCTTTTAAGGGGAAAAGGGTTCTAGTCCAGCTTCCCCCCCCCCCCCCCCGGCTAGCTTTCTATTTACAAGGAGGTTTCAGCTGGGAGCATTCAAAAAGATGCTTTCCCTGTCTGCACTCAGAAGTGATGTGGCCCACTCTACAACCTTGGCATTATGCCACCTCATCCTGCTGCACATGTGAACCAGGCTCATTTCTACGCTGTTTGGAAACACTGAAGTGAATGTTGACAATCAGTATTCTCTAGATTTTGGAATTTCTCAGTATTTTCTGTGAATGCCAATATTCACTCAATTTCTGACATTCCGTATAAGCTGTCTGTCTCTCTCTCTATTTGCCTGTGTATAATCTCAGTTATTGCCGTGGCGTTAACCCATTCCTTTTCCTGTCCAGCATACATTTTATTGCTTCTATCTCTTTATGCTGTTCATTAGACCTGCAGTGGTACTAACCATTTCTTTCAGCTTGGTTCTTGATTGGCATTTAATTTTATTCTTCCTATTTCAGCAGATCTCTCCCCCTTCCCCATTTTTTTACCTTTGACAAATCTCAGCTCATTAAAACGCAAGATGTTCTCCTTGCTGGCGGATTTCTAATCTTAATGGAGATCAAACCTAGCTCCCTGAGCCATGTAATGCACGGCTGGAATTTTGATTCACTTGCTAAAGATTTTTGTGTTTGTGCCTTTGTTTTGAAAATGACCTGTATTTCTCAAATTAAGTGAAATAGGATCATGCATGGCAACTTCTGTTCAAGCTCCTGTTTCGATCTTCAGCCTAAGTGGCAGCTGTCGACATTCAAATGTTGGCCCTTCTTCTCAAAAGAAGCAAAGAAGCCTCTTAAAAACAAAACCCCCAAAACCTTGAATCCAGAAACACATACCAGACTTTGGGCTCCCACCTTAGTCTTTTAACTTGTCTGTTTACTTGCAGAGCCGCAGCTTAAAGGCATCGTGACGAAACTGTACAGCCGGCAAGGCTACCACTTGCAGCTGCAAGCAGACGGGACTATCGATGGCACAAAGGAGGAGGAGAGCACCTTTAGTGAGTATCTCCCTCCTGGGAATGGAGAGCTGCTAGATGATGTTTGCTGAACCTCCTAGTCCACATAAATAGCCTTTTGAAAGCAATGGATGTTTTTTCAAGGAGGTATGTGTGTGTGTGTGAGAGAGAGAGACAGATGGAGCTAAAGCAACATTAGCCAGAATGCATGTTTACTGTTGGCAGATGGAGCTAAAAGACATTAGCCAGAATGCATGTTTACTGTTGGCCCTGAAGGAGAGGCACAGAAAAACACTTGAAAACTAGATAAACTAGAGGAGGCAGTCTGGGAGGGGGGGGGAACCCTGTCCAAATGGTATCTCCATGGAGATCTGGAGAGCTTCATTGCTGTGCTTTGGATTTCATTTTGATTTTTATTCTCTGCCAGGGAGAAGTTTCTCACCCCCACACTTCACCTGAAATGAAACAAAACCATCTCCATTACAAATCCATCAGAATCATGTTTATGTCACAAAGGGGACTTTTTGTCCCCAGTTCCTTCCCATCACCCTCTGCAGATAAACATCAGACTAATTGCGACTTTGCCTGTCAGACCATAATTCACTGTTGGAGAATTTGATCAAACGAGGCAAAATATCTAATCCTGTAAAACTATCCTTGTAAATATGCTTGCAAACGAAGAGCTCCAGAGTCATCCTAATGCAGCTACTCATGTGGCGTCTGTACGATGCTGTCTCTGTGAAAAAACGCCATAGAAGAATCCAAATTAAATTGCACACGGTTTGTTGGAAGAGGTTGCAGGAGTTATTTTTGTTTTGTTTTTACTGTCAAACTCCTCTTCAGATGTTCCATAATCCTACTGGTGAGAACCGTGGTTCATCTGACTCAGCACTGTCTTGTGATAGCCGTCAGCCACGCAGATGCTTTGGAGTGTTCGCGAGCAGGGTGGGATGGCAACATTCAACTAGGTGTTGTTGGCAGCAAGTTGTCAACAGGATACTGTCAGAAAAAGGAGCCCACGGCTAGCCCTAACTGCTGTATATTTATTCTACTGGATTGCTGTACAAATTTATGCCACTGGGCATCACATCATCATGTGGCAATGGATTCCTAGGTAAACTAGGTTGTGTGTGACATTCTCCGTTCCCCCCCAAAACATACATACATCTTTTTTGCCAGCAGCGGACAGGTCTGCGAACTGAATCAAATGACCACGTCCCTAGTGGTATCATAGGGTTGCCAAGTCCTCCCTGGCCACCCGCAGGAGATGGAGGGGTAGGACTGCCAGATCCAGGTTTAGGGTTGCCAGGTGCCTACCTTCTGCCAGTGGGGGACTCCTGGCTCCTCCTTGGGATCTTCTGGTGTGTGTACATAGTGTGCGGGCCATGATGATGTCACCTGGAAGTGACGTCATCATGCTAGACACGTCACAATGGGGATGCTCTAGCATTCAGCCAGAAACTCTATGGTACCATAGAGTTTTTTGGCCGAGTGCTCAAGCGTCGCCGTCCCCCCTCACAACGTGCCCGGCGTGGTGGCATCGCCTCCAGGTGATGTCATTGCGCCGGGCACCGTCCCCCCTCCGCAACGTGCCCAGCGCGATGGCGTCGCCTCCAGGTGATGTCATTGCACCGGGTACACTGGTGCAATCCTGAGACTTTGGGGGTGGGGTTCCCTCGCTAACCGGATCCAGGCCAGCAGATCAGGGGCCCTAAAAGTGGACAACCCCCTCCAGGGGAATAATAAGCCTATCCAGGTTGGGAAACTCCTGGACATTTGGAGATGGAGCCTGGGGAGGACATGAACCTCAGTGGGGTATAATGCCACAGAATTCACCCTCCAAAACATCAATTTTCTCCAGGGGAACTGATCTCTATAGTCTGGAGATCATGTAATTCCAGGGGGTCCCCAGGTCCCACCTGGAGGCTGGCATCCCTACTTTAGGATCAGTTCGGGCCCTCTCCTTTTCCATCTTTGTGTTGGCATTACCTGTCCCAATCATATGATTTTCTAAAAGACAGGTGCAATTAAATTTAAGATTGTGTGTTAAAATCTCCAATTGCTTACCACACTTAGAAATCCCACAGAATTTAGCACCTTCCTCCTCTGTTCAAGGCAACCAGAAGGAGCTATATTCCTGCAAATGGTACCCTGTGGTTTCTCACTGGCTAGAGAGTCTTCCATTTCTCCCTGATGCAGAAATTCCAGGCTTCTTTGCCCAAGAGGTCTTTTGGCTGCTTCCCACATGCATGTTTGATAATAACAGGTATCACTGAAAGAACCACTGATGATGAATGTTGCGTATTGCTTGATGCCAGCTTCAGCATTGTCTTTTAGAGGCGTTCAGCTGAGAGCCTTCAAGTGCTGAATTAATCCATGGTGGCACCCTCAAGGAGGTGGACATGGGGGTGTATGCCCATTATTTAGGGTCTGTATTGCATAGAAACATGCATGAATTGGGTGAAAAGAAGGGTTAAAATGTGTTGCACCCTCGATGTGAACAACATATATCCAGTTTTTATTTGAGAAGATAAGTTTATATAATAACCGCACAATTGGCTGAAAAGATACCTGTCCCTTTGCCCAAGCTCTAAAATTATGATACAGTATAGAGAAGGTAGTGTGGTCATACCTCATGGAAGGCCTTCTCATAACCCTCCTTTCCTTTTTATTAGAAGCTTTTATTACGACAGCAGGGTAGAGAAGCAGCCAAAAAGCGGATAGCACAATTACATTTCCAAGGGTCAATTTTCTATGGACAACCCCACCACCACCCAATCAGTAGACAGCTTCACAGTCAGTGGTGTAATTACTGCCTGGCTTTGGACTTCTAGAGCCCCACTTCATGTGGTCTTTCGAAGATCCCCCAAAGTAGGCTCTAGCTTTGCCCTGGAACTATATATTACTATCTTAGACAGGGATCTCCAACAGGTGGCCTGTGAGCTACCGGGAGCTTGCTTGTAGCTCTAGAATAGCTCATACATCCCCTAGAACCCAGACATAGGAAAACATTGTGAAAAGATCTGCTTTAGGCTTTTTAAAAAGTTGTTTTTTATTATTTCATAGGATTTTTCTTTGCGCTGATTAGCTGATAGCTTCATTTACGGTGCTCTTCCTAGTCTTAAAACAGAAGAAACCTTGGTTAACATACTTGGGGTAAGGAGAAGTAGCTTAGGACATTTTTCATTACTCAGAAGTACCTGCCATTAATGAAAAGGTTTGGGACCCCCTGATCGAAGACCATTAGTTCCAAATTCCCAAAACTGCAGAACTGCACCACTGTTCATAACGATGTTCTTAAGTGGAGTGCTTTACCTCCCCCCGGGTGGGCATAGCAACCATTCATACTTATGGGGCAAAAGAATAATTTGGTATATTTGCTTGCTTGAACAATGTCAATCCTGCCTTTTTGCTGAGACAGAGCCCTCAGGGTCATTTATCCAAAGCATGAAATGATTATAAAATAACAAATGGTAACATATCGGGCTGGCATCAACACTCTTAATAAAGTAATATACCTAATAGAGCATGGATTAACAGAGACCAGAAGCACTCTAATCAAATCATCAAAAGCTATGGAGGATTTTTAAATTTAAAAAAAAATTAAACATTCGAAGACAATTCACAGTAGACCATAGGGCCCAGGATCCGGCCTGGCACATAATAAGGCCACCTTGCTGAAGCTGATGGAAGAAAAGATGGGGCATAAAAGCAACAGATAAATGATAGTAGAATAGTCTGAAGGCTTCTGCCAGCCACGGTCAGCCTAAATGCTTTCAGAGGCACAGCACAGCCTTGCAAATGAATCAAAACCAGCAAAGTCTTACTAGCTCTCATACCGGTCATGGAGAGAAGGCAGCATGGTATAGCCCAGTCTTGTCAGATCTCAGAAGCTAAGCAAGGTGGGTACAGGATCATGTGACAGATGGGAGAGGGGATTTAAACTTAAAAATCAAGCCCATGACCCTTGATGGAAAATGTGATGATGCTTTCAAAGCATCAAGACATTAACTTTCTTTACTTGGTTTGCCTGCAGCTTTGTTTAACCTCATACCCGTGGGTTTACGAGTGGTGGCGATTCAAGGCGTTCAAACAAAATTGTACTTAGCAATGAACAGCGAAGGATACTTATACACATCGGTAAGTACTTCCTCTTTTTTCTTCTTCTTTTGTACTCCCCGGAGTCTGGAACTACATTTAGTGAGAGGGGCTGTGGCTCAGAAATCTCCTCAGGGAGCACATGCAGGCCTTGGAGAGCAGCTGAATGTCTGGCCTGGATGGACTGATGGTTTGGCTTTGTATAAAGCAAGTTTTGGAGGGCTCGTAGTTCATTGGTAAGGCACCTGCTTGGAATGTAGAAGATCCCAGGTTCAATCCACAGCATCTTCATCTGAATGATCACTGCTAGCAGTTGATACTACTAAGATGACAAGGTTTCTATTGCACTGGACCCTGATTTTTGGAGATCCTTACCCTCTCAGAAGGAATATACGTGGCAGAAGATGATGGGTGACTTTTATTTGCTAGTGACCCTGGAGAGCAAATACCACACAGAGCAGGCAGTACTGAGCTAGATGGACCAATGGTGCAACTTAGTCAATATATGTGGCGATGTGTGGTCAAGTGGACTTGTGAAAATGGGTGCGTCTGTACAGTTCTGATGCATGGGTGCTCCTTTGTCTTTTGTCTGATGTGTTTGAGCAGGTGGGAAAGTGAGAGAGAAAATGTGTATGGGCTAGTGACTTTTTTGTCATTTCATGGAGAACCAGTGTGATACAGTAGTTACAGTGGGTTTGAACCCGAGTTGAAGCACTCCCTCCTCAGTGATGCTCACTAAGTGACCTTGAGTTAGACACCGTCAGCCTAGCCTATCTCATGGGGTAGCTGAGAAGTTCAGATAGGAGAGCTAAGTTCACCAGCCTGGACTCTTGGAAGGAAGTGTCGGGTAAAAATGTGATCTGTATCTTGGCAATATCTCCTTGTCAAGAATACGGATCATTGGGACGAGAGATGCTCTCTCTTTTTGTGTCTGTGGTTGTTACTTTAGTCTGCATTAGGCGAGAACTAATGGGTGTTTTTCAAATAACCAACATTTGCCAGAAGAACCCGGGCTAGTCAGTGGAAGGCAGGCTGGCCATTAACAAGATCTGGCAAGAGTTCCATTCAGCCTTTTGCCAGCTCCAGGGATGAAAACAGCCGATGTGCCTTTTTTTTTTTTTGGAACTCCCATAAACTCATAGTCTAAATGTAGCGCTGAATATGAGTGGAGCTTATGTGATTTCCCCCACTTGGAGATTAAAGAGTTACAGTCTCAGGAATGGTACACCTGCCACATCATTTTTTCCCCTGCAGCAGCTCTTAGCCTGCAAAATACCTTGTGTATAAGTAGGTAGAAGGAAAGTTATTAGAGAAGATAGTGTTTTCTTTGCACCACATTGAATGACTTTTTGTTTGCAGTTTTTGCGTGCAGGGAAGGATGCTCTGACACTGCTAGGAAATGAACAATCTAATTCTGTTTCCAGTTAGAGGCGAGCTAACACTGTATGTGATGGGGAGTGTATCTGAAAATATTTGTGCCTCTAAAAATATTTTTTTTGTGTGTGGTATCCTTGTAAGTCACCTTGAGTTGTTTGAAACAATCCTGGGCTTCATTTGGCTTTCTGAGAGCTCAAAAAGAACGATTCCTTCTCCATCTATGCTTTCTAATTGGAAGTTTATTTCTTGTTCCATTTCAACGGTTTGCTTTGCTTGCTGTGAGCCTCGATGCATAGCAATTATCCTGCTGGGGTTGAGCAAGAAGGCTTCAAGGCTGGGTGCGGGCAGTGAGGGACAGGCCAGCGCGCCGCAGAGCTGCTGATCCATAATCAGGAACAGGGTGGATTAAGACTGTGGAAGCTGCTGAGGAGTGTGTGGGCTGCTGGAGCTCATGTCTGACAGTCAGATTTTTCTAGATATTTCTCGCATCGGCAAACGGCAGCCAAGAACGATGCCCCGGGTGGAATTTGCAAAAGGCTTCTCAGATAGGGCAGGCTGCTCCGTTGCAGCTGACTCAGTTTTAAGGAACACCAACCACATGTTTTCAACTTCACAGGGGAGAGATCTGCCAGTGAGTATTGGCCCTGATGGCCTAATGGGACCCCCATGTTCAAAGGCGGTGTACCAGTCGCTAGGAGGCAACAAAAGGGAAGGGGCACTTTGGTCTCCATGCACCTCCTTGTGAGCCTTCCAAGGCATGATTATGGGTTGGGCAGTGTGGAAAACAGGATCCTGGAATAAATGGGCCATTTCTTTGGCCCAAGAGGGCCCTTCTTATGCTCTTCTGTTTCTCATCCTCAAGAGCTTCTTCTATACATAAGAGTGAAGTGGTAAATTTCAGGGCTGTATCATTTCATACAGCAGGAGGAGTCATATGGTTTGAAATGCGTTTTTAAAAAACAAAAGACTTATCTCCATATGTAGCACCTCAGGGGATAGCATAATAACCTTGTCTCTGATTGACTCTTTATAACATATGGCTAGCTTTTTAAGTAGGGGAGGATGGGATTCTTGATACTAGTCTCCCCTCTCCCACCTCAAAATCACATGGCAGGCACATTTGCGTCTGAGGTGAGGTTTCAAATGGAGTTAACAATACGGCATGGTGGGGGTTCTGCTGCAGGTGAATTTACCTTGTTCATCTTCTTCAATCAGATGCAAGGGTTCTGCTGTAGGCCTGCTGCAGGTGAATTTATCTTGTTCATCTTCTTCAATCAGATGCAAGATTTGGAGCCTGTTGATTTAGTCTGGTTTTAATTGAATTTCTTTTTTAAAAAACGATTATTGTTAACTACCCTGAACCACAAGGAAAGGTGGGGTATAAATGTTTTAATACATAATAAATAAATATGAGCTCCCAATCAGATTAGCTCGATCGGCATTGTCGGCATTCACATCAAACCGCTTTGCACCTGTTCAGCAGCTGCTTATTCTACACAGCTGGGTCATTACAGTTCCAGTTGTCAATCTCTGAACTGCTTGTCATGGTCAACAAATTGGCAGTATAACACTATTATACCATTTCTACCATTAGACGATGTTGCTGGTGTCATGATTGGCTCTACCTGGAACAAAAAGAAATTACAGAGGTACACGTCTGTTGACATTAGCAAGCAGAGGGGAACATGGATTTGTTATTATAACAAGCAGACACGGAAGACACAGGGACACATAAGTGGCAAATTCAAACAGTTCTTTTAGCTATGCATCTTTTAATACTGAAGGCAGTGGCAGATGAGTGGCCCTCTGCAACCGTGAGAGAAAGCTGTGTAATCGCATGAAATGAACATCCATGAATTTGTTTAGTGAGGTCACCGAGTGATCCACTTCCTGCTCCAAACCATTGAGCAGGATGTGAGACAAACTGGTGGGTGTTTAACCATGCCTAGTCTGCTGTTCAAAATGGGAAGTCTTTTTTTACAAGTCCCACTGGGCAGTCAGAAGCCATTATGAATTTCAAGGAGGCCGTTGGATCTCAGCCAACTTATTTGGGGTGGCTGTACGCTTGCCAAGTCCCCCCGGGGGGCGGGGAAACCCCTGCCCCAGAGGCCCGTTTCCCACCGCCGGCAAATCGGGCCCCGGGGGGAACACCACCCCGACATGCACGTCACCCAGAAGTGACGTGACCACGCGGGGGGGCGGGGCCATGGTTATCCGAGGGAAAACTCTATGGTTTCCCCTCGGATGGTCGTGGCCCCGCCCCAGCGTGCCCGGCGTCGTCACGTCACATCTAGGAAGCGCGTGTACTCCAGCCGCCAGCCGGGAGTCCCCCGCTGCGGCAAGAAAACAACTTGGCAACCCTAGGTGGCTGCAAGTTTTATTTTGTGGCTTATTATGACACAGCCTTTCACTTTTTTAAAAAAAGTCATCTATCTATAAGCATTGTCAGTCAGACCCCATTGTGCTTCAGGCAACTTTCTTGAGAAGATCTTTCTGCAATTTTTTTTTACTACACACTGCATACTTGCCAAGATTTAAAATCCCCCTTGGCCTCCTTAGTCTCCTCACTAATTAAAGCAAAGCTTGTGGGGCAAATGTATTGAAGGCTCTCCTGATATCTGAGGTTAGAGGACGAAAACCATTCGTTGAGAAAAGCATCCCCACCTGTAAGAAGTGAATGGGGAGAATGTAATGGGTGTGCACACTGATGGGCGTGGACCCTGACATGTGAGAGCCTTATCACACATTATGTGGTAACAAACCCACATTTGTAGCCACGCATGCACATAACAGAGAGCCACAGATGTCCCTATGTGAAAGACCCATGTACAACTTCCTCATTCTCTTTCCATTTTAGGAGAGAGCCAGTCTGGTGTAGTGGTTAAGTGTGCGGACTCTAATCTGGGAGAACCGGGTTGGATTCCCCACTCCTCCACTTGCACCTGACTGGATGGCCTTGGGCAAGCCGTAGCTCTGATAAGAGCTGTTCTTGAAAAAGAGCAATTTCTGTCAGAGCTTTCTCAGCCCCGCCTACCTCACAGGGTGTCTGTTGTGGGGAGGGGAAGGGGAAGGAGTTTGTAAGCCGCTCTGAGACACCTTTGGGTAGTGAAGGGTGGGGTATAAATCCAATCTCTTCTTCTTCTTCTAGGAAGCTTTTTGATGTTTTCTTAGTTGAGGTCTTCCATCTTTGGTCAAGCTACATTTTGTTGGAGGCTCCACCCACATGACATCACTGCCACATGGCAAAGTGGGCTATTCTTCTTGACTGCAGTGGTCAGGTCTATGCAGAAGTGAGGGCTAGCTTAAGCTGCCAGGAATTAAATGGTAGGAGGCTTGGTGAGGTTGTCCAACCCTGGAGAAAAAAAGAGGGAATGAGATCTTCTCAACAGTCTGTTTTGCAGGCCAGCTGCTCCGTAAACACCTTCAAAATGGGTTGTTTCATAACCTCTACAAATCTTTGCATGGATTTACTCCCAGCCTTCTTTCTTTGAGTTCAGATGTTCACATTAGCTGTAGTGACAATTATTTTGACTTAAAAGGATAATGCAAACCACTTTTGAAAGTCTCATCTCCCTTCTTCTTCCAAAGGTCATTTAATCAACACTGATGCAAAATGTATCATTTGAAGATTTTTTTTACGTGTGTGTGTGTGTATAAACTTGATTTCCAGGATAATGTAAAAGATATGCTCCAGTGCTACAAGAGAATTCAGATCAAGCAGTGTGATCTGTTGCTCATGAAGTACTTGTAACCATCTTCCTGAAGTCATCACATTCAGTGCCTAGTTTCTGAAGAGCTGCTTAACCAGTAGGATTTTTAACTCTGAAAAAGAGCATGCTCCACACACACACACTGCATGTTGATGACCAGTTTTGAAAATCCTCTCGTGTTTCCTGAACAGAACAGCTGCTTGAAACCCCGGAAGGCTGCTGCCAGTCAGACTAGACAGTACTGACCTTCGATGGGCCAAGGGTCTAACTAGTATAAAGCAGCATAATATGTGTTCATGTGTTCAGTAATTACTGTTATTAGATTAATACACACATACACTCCTTTCAGCCAAAAATAGGTTCCCAAAGCAGTCTAAAGCCATTTAAACCCAACAAGAATAATCAACATGTGATTAAAAACGTGCTTGAATTCTTATGATGTCTTCATCCAGAGATGATGAAAAGGTGCCTGGCTGCATCCATTTGCCCCTCTGCATGCAGCAGTGGCAGTACTGCTGCTGTTCAAGCCAAAACTACTTTGGAGTAGGGTTGTCATATGAACTGGTAGCTCAGGTTTTATCCAAATCCTTAGCATGCAACCCAGAGCTTGTTGCAGCCATGGCCCTGAACCCCATGGTCAAGAACCCCAGATTTCATTTCATGTGAAGTAAGGATATAGCCCTTTTAGACCCAGAGATACAACAAGGCAGATGTGAAGATTGTATTCTGCCCAATCATTTAGTGAAAAATAAACCTTCCTCCCATCTTCTGTTTTTCTAGCCAATGAGGGAAGTCAAGGCCAGGGATGACATGCTTGCTACATGCATTTGCTTTTGCATGAAAATAACCAATTCCAGGAGGAACAAATGGCTAGGTCAGAAGGTGCTAGATGAACCATCCTTCAACTTTTTGTGTGTGTGGGAGCAGATGCAAAGCAACTGGTGTAGACCAGTGTTCCCTCTAAGCTGAGTTAGTGTGAGCTATCTCACAGTTTTTTAGCCTCCGGCTCACACATTTTTGTCTCAGCTCAGGAAGGATGGCTCCAGAACACACTAATTTATGCAGTAGCCAAATCACCTGCTCACAACTTTAATGCCGGTAGCTCACAAAGTAGAATTTTTGCCCACAGGACTCTACAGCTTAGAGGGAACATTGGTGTAGACCACACAACAGTTAATGTGTTTGGCATAATTTGGGGTTCATTTGCATGATATGCAAATTAAACTGCCAGGATTTGGGGAACTACAACACAGCAACTTGATTACACGGGATTAGCTGCATGGTTCTTTGGATCCTAATATGTTATTTGACATCCTATTAAATCAGTATACCCATTAGGAGTTCTTGATTTGGTTCCTCTCAGTATTTGGTGGTGGTGGTGGTGTTTTAAATGAAAAGCATTTTTCATTCTACTGAAGTCTGTCAAAAGGCACTTGAGATGTTGGGGACTTTGGAGGAGAATCCAGTGCTGCTGATTCTGACCACACAGTGTCCAGATATGCCACAGAATCTCAATGTCTTTCTTATGGGTGCATATACCTTCTGGTGGCATAAGGTGAAAGATTTCCTGCAGCGAGCAGAAAGTTTGTCTAAATAGATGGCCTATAAGAAAGACCCTGTCAGCTCTAGGACTTCATAAAGATGGTATCTAAGGATCTGTCATAAGCATGGCCTCTTATTGTTCATGCATTGAGATGCACAAATATATTATTTCAGAGCATATCTGTAGACTTGCAAGGTTCCAGCATTCCCAGAAATGATGTTTTCTCCCCCTCTCCCTTTTTCTGCAGATGAGTAGTCATGTGACTCTGTAGCAGTAGAATAAAACAGGAGTCCAGTGGCACCTTAAAGGGTAACAAAATTTATTCCAGCGTAGGCTTTCATGAGTCAAAGTTCATAGAATGCTTTAGAATATAAACGCACCGGACCAGTTTAGCTTATACAACAGATAGCTGGCGAGGGATGTTACTAAGAGAAGCTGATGAAAAAGTCAAGACAATATACCTCACAAGGCTCAACAAGGACCTGTGATTGCTAACTCATTATAGTTCCTAATATCTTGCATATCCCAGCCTTTAATTACTTCAACTATACCTCTGTAGCCTTTATTTATTTATTTATTTATTTGATTTATACCCCACCCTCCCAGCTGAAGCAGGCTCAGTGCGGCTTACGTAAAAGTATTAAAACAGTTTAAAAACACACAAAATCTAAAGTGCAATGCATACATACATATATTCCTCTGCGACGGCAGTCATAATCCAATGTTTTCATAACAGGAGTCAGTTAGTACAGACTTAGATTATGCAAACAATCCCAGGGAGGCTCCAAGTTATCAGGATGTTAAGTGTGGTCAAATGCCTGGTGGAAGAGCCCCGTCTTGCAGGTCCTGCGGAATTGAAGTAAGTTCTGCAGGGCCCTGGTATCCTCAGGGAGGTCATTCCATCAGTGCGGTGCTGTCACAGAAAAGGCTCTAGCCTTGGTAGAGTCTGACCTCTTTAGGGCCAGGGAGCACTAGGAGGTTTTGTGTCCCTGAACACAGTGCTCTCTGGGGAACATGTGGGGAAAGGCTGGTATGCTGGTCCCTGACTATATAGGGCTTTATAGGTAAGCACCAGCACCTTGAAGTGAATTCGGTATGCTAGAGGCAGCCAGTGCAATGCTTTCAGTGCAGGCTGGATGTGTTCTCATGGAGAGAGACACAACAACAACCTGACTGCCACATTCTGAACCAGCTGCAGCTTCTGAATTTGGGACAAGGGCAGCCCCGTGTAGAGAGAATTACAGTAGTCTAATCTCGAGGTGACCATTGCGTGGATTACCGTTGCCAAGTCGCTATGTCCGAGGAAGGGAACCAACTGCCTAATCAGCAGAAGATGGTAAAAGGCTGACTTGGCAGTGGCTGCTCAGAGCCATCATTAAGGAGGCATCCAGGAGCACTCCCAAAGGCACCCCATCAAAGGTTGGGAGTGAGATCCCTAAATCCGGGCCACTGCGACATAGGCACAGAACCTCCATCTTCATTGGATTCCGTTTCAACCGACTCAGTCTAAACCATCCAGCCACAGCTTGTAACGCCAGGTCCAGACCTTCCTGCCCAGAGTCTGACTGGCCACCCAGCAACAGATACAGCCGGGTGTTATCAGCCTACTGGTGACAACCTAGTCCATAGCTCTGAGCAAGCTGGGCAAGGGGGCATAACACTGGGGATAGAACCGACCCCTGAGGCACTCCGCAAATCAGCGGGTACCTTTGGGATAATTCTTCCCCACGCGCCACTTGGATGACCCAGACTAGCCCAGTCTCATCAGATCTGGGGACCTAGGCAGGGTTGGCCCTGATTAGTATTTGGATGGGAGACCACCAAGGAAATCCAGGGTTGCTATGTAGGGGGAGGCAGTGGCAAACCACCTGCGTCAATCTCTTGCCTTGAAAACCATTTGGGGTCACCATAAATTGCTACTGTAACTTGTACTGTATCTGCTCATCTCATTTCATCTATATAAGGTTTTACAGTTTACCTATCTAGTAACAGCTGGGAGTGTCTCGAGTCAATGGTGAATCTTGCTTTGAACGATTGTCTCTTTGTACTGGTGTGTGTGTGTGTGTGTGTGTAATCAGCCAAATGGATTTGCAGACCAGTGCATCTGATGAAGGAAGCTCTGACTCACATAAACTTATGCTAGGGTTGCCAAATCGACTTACCTCTGCGGTGGGGGACTTTGTGCTGGCTCCTGGCAGCATGCACGTCACAGGGAAGTGACGTCATGACGCCGGGAGCGGGGCACAGCCATTTGAGTGGAAAACATAGCGTTTCCCCCTCAAATGGCTGTGCCTCGCCCCCAGTGTGCCCGGCGTCATGCACGCGGGGGTGGGGTTTCCCCCAGGGTCGATTCTGCAGGGGCGGAAATCGGACCTCCAAAGCGGGGGGGAAATCCGCCCCCCGGGGGGATTTGAGCCCTAACTTATGCTGGAATAACATTTTGTTAGTCTTTAAGGTGCCACTGTTTTATCCTGATAAAAAGTCCTAGAAACCTCAAAAACATGCATACTGTCTTGTAATAATCCCCAATTGTTTTGGTACTCAGCCTGCATGCAGGTACCGTAACTTCTTTTGCATGTGTATGAACAATAAAGAGGCTTGGCTACATTTTTTCCCCCTGGCTTGTGTTCTCCAGTATTCCAAGCCAGCCCGTGTCCAGCAAACTTGTCTTACTTGGAATCTGGTAAAGCGTTTATGATGGAACCATTCTCTGAACTTTTGTGGTATTCCCTAGTACAATGGTGGCGAACCTATGGCACAGGTGCCAGAGTTGGCACTCAGAGCCCTCTCTGTGGGCACAGTGCCATCGCCCCAGCCAGGCCCAGACCATCATTAAAGTGTGGAATTCTCTGCCAAATAATTTTAAGTAAATGAAAGCATTTGGGATTGCTTTCCTTACTTTGTTTGGATCATCTTAAGTTAATGTATGAGTTGTTTTTTTCTAAAGTAAAACCTCAGTATTCAGGTTAAATTGCTGTGTTGGCACTTTGCGATAAATAAGTGGGTTTTGGGTCGCAGTTTGGGCACTCGGTCTCTAAAAGGTTCGCCATCACTGCCCTAGTACCATGAAAACTCCATTCCAGGTTTTCTGAAGCCCTCGATAGAAAGCCAGCTCACTCTCAGTATGGCTGTGGAGCATAGGAACTGGATGGATCCAGTGTGATCCAGGGTGTTAAACTGCCCCATCTATGCTGGACTTTTAAAGAGCCTGTCATTTCTGAGCTTCCTAATCTATGAGGGTCCTCCAACACAGATTGGAAAAGGCAAGCAAGGATATTGGTAGCAAAAGGTCTCCATCATTTCTGCACTTGTGAAAATAAGAACAAGCAACAAGAGAGTTCCTTTGAACCAGAAACATCCTGAACACTTATTGAGGGCAGGATTCTTGTTGCTTGATCCATCAAAACAAGATTAGTTCTCAGTGTTAAATATTAGCAACAAAACTGATGTCTTCAGTTTGAACCAGTATTTTGCTTTTGTTTTTCTAAGTATAAAAATGGCTGTGTGGTAAGCCTCTGCAGACGGAGATGTGCAGTGGAATTGCCGATTATTGGGTATTCTCTGGAGCTATCCAAAGAGTGGGAGCCCGCCAAGTTCCTTTGATTTTGCTGCTGGCTGTTCCTGCAGTGCATGATGGGAAAAGCAGATACAGCAGAGATGAGAAGTGTGATCAGTAACTGGAATAGGCCAGACGTTGGTTGGCGTATGAAGCCAAGTTCAGACAAAAAAAAACTAGGCCTTGAGTTGGCTTCATTTGTTAAAAAAATGGAGAATCCTGTGCGTTGAGAACTGATTCTGCAACCTACAGTGATTACACAAATCAGGACGTACTTTCCATCCTTGAATTATTTTGCATAATGTATTCTGCCTTTTTAACTCTTTTGCAGCATTCCAAGTTCATGTACAAATTAAAACCTGGTTGCAAAGCATGTTTCTTTCCAAAACCCAGTCAAGGTGGATTGCAATAATTAAAAATCTACAGAGTGCACAGTAGAATAGCACTTCCCAATAGGAAAGCAGAAGCCACTTACAGAAAGAAAGGCAGACAGCAGCTTAAGGAGATGTGTAAATGATTTTCCAAGGCAATGGGTACCAACCAATAACAGCAGCTGTCTGCCCAGAGCCCTTGTCTAAGGGGACCATCTTCAGAATACATTAGTTTTTTTCTGGCTTTTATGCTGGATAACCAGAGTTAGCTTACACTTCCATAATTTAAAAGAAAGATGCTATGAAAAAGAGGAATAAAACAGCAACTCCCAAGAAAAATAGCAGTGCCATGCCATCCTAAGCAAAGTTACACTATTCTAAGCCACTGGAATCAAAGACAATGGCTTTTTTAACTTCTGGGGATATCTGACTGCATAGACAGTCAATTGACTGGCCACTTAACAATCGTTTACCATTCAGTTGTGCCAGTCCTAGATCACAGGTGTCTGGATATCTGCTTCCTAGAACTGGAATTCCTTCCTGTTCTCTGAAGTGGATGAGTGATTTAGAGCCATTTGATTGGCCATCAAGAAACATGGTGTTAATATAGAGATCCATATTCCTCTATAGTATGTCCTACATCTAAGTTCATATCCTTTCCTTATGCCAGAATGCTCTATGTTCCTCAGTGGTTAGTGTTAGACCTAGGTTCAAATCCCCACTCTGTCATAGAAACTTTCTGGGAGATCCTGGACCAGTCAGTCTCTCTTGGCCTGACCTACCTCATAGGGTTGTTGTGAGGATAAAATAGAGGGGTGAATGATATTGTAAGGTACTTGGGATCACTATTGGGGAGAAAAGTAGGATATAAATGTTTGAATTAAAAAAACAAAATTGGCTGATCCTTACAGAGGTGGAAAAATGATTAATGGCGGGTGCGAGAACTCACCACTTATCTGCATTTTGGGGAGACAGCCTTGTGTTAAACCTTCATGTACCATAGATTGTTCTGTCATACTATACTGTAGTGTTCATTCCTGTCACATGGAGTTGAGGGCATAGTGTAAAAGAGAGAACAGTGTGTTCCTAAACAGCTGTATTTTGAAAACTGATTGTAATTCATCAGCTGTGACAAGTCACAAAATGTGGCTTATTGAAGTGTGATTCTATCAATGGCTTCAGACTGCCTTTGGGAACAATTGGAACCCAGGTAAAGATTTAAACGATAGATAGAAAAATGAATAGATACACTGATGTTTTTCTTTGGGATACGTTTCACCCACCCACTGTCACCCCCATCTGAAAACTAGGTATGTAGGGGCCTTTCTGCACACTCAGCTTGCTCTTGATTTCTTGGCACTCGATTTTCAATTTTTGCATGCTTATATTGATATAGCAATATCATGACTGCATATTTTAAAAAGGTAATGGAATATCAATATAGTGTTGTAATGAGAGTAGGGTTGCCAGTCCCCGTCCCCCCCCCCCAGGCACTAGTGGGAGAAGGAAGGGTAGGGTTGCCAGATCCAGGTTGGAAAATTCCTGGAGATCTGGGAGTGGAGGTGGGGTACAGGGACCTGAGTGGGGTACAATGCCAAAGAGTCCACCCTCCAAAGCAGCCATTTTCTCCAAGGGAAATGATCTTTGTAGTCTAGAGGTGAGCTGTAATTCCACAAATGAGAGTGTAAGAAGGTTCTCTGAATTCCCAGCTTTCGTTTGTCTAAAAAAAAGTCTCTAGCCTCTTCCCTTGGCGGAGATATAAGGGAGAAAAGGACCTAGAGAGTCCAGTGTTCCCTCTAAGCTGAGTTAGTGTGAGCTAGCTCACAGTTTTTTAGCCTGTGGCTCACACATCCTTGTCTCAGCTCAGGAAGGGAGGCCTCCAGAGCAAACTAACTGATGCAGCAGCCCAATCGCTTGCTCACAAGTTTAATGCCAGTAGCTCACAAGGTAGAATTTGTGCTCACAAGACTCCACAGTTTAGAGGGAACATTGCTAGAGACTTCTTTGAAAAATGAAAGCTAGGAATTCAGAGAACCTGCTTAAACTAGCATTACAATACTGAATTGATATATCAATATTGTAGTGCTGTTGTAAAACAGTAGAAATGGGGCTGCCAAGTGGGGGCGGGGAAACCCCCGCTTTAGAGGCCCGATTTCCGCCGTGGCGGAATCGGGCCCCGGGGGGGACTCTGCCCCCCGAAGCGCAGTGTGGCTGCGTCACCAGAGGTGACACAACCACGTCACTCACATTGGCCCCCCCCGATGATCTGGGCCACGCCCCCAACGTGCTCTACGTCGTGCATCACTTCCGCCGGCAGCTCCTGGACCGAAGCAACGCTCCCCCGCTGGTGAGTAAAAAAGACTTGGCAACCCTAAGTAGAAAAGAAACTACTTGCCTTCAGGTTGGGGGGGAGGATAAGTAGTGATTTGATGACAACACCCCAGTCATTGAAAAAATGGGCTGGATATGGGTGGGAGTGGGTGAGACAGAGAAAACAGGCACATTATGCATGAGGAAAAAGCCAGCTCAAAATTGGCTTACAGAAAAACATTGGGATAAAAGTGGTCTGAAAAGAAGGGGGGTATCAGGGGATAAACTTAATCAGTATGAGGCAGAGCTAATGGATAAAAGCACAGAGGAGGGCAACCAAGATGAGTAGAGGGTTGGAGCACCTTCCCTATGAGGAATAGCTGAAGAGTCTGGGACTTTTCATTTTAGAAAAGAGACGACTAAGGGGGGGACATGGTAGAGGTTTATAAAATTATGCATGGAATGGAGAGAGCTGACAAAGAGAGTTTTTCTCCCTCTCCTGAAATACTAGAACTCAAGGGCATCCAGCGAAACTGATAGGCAGTAGGTTCGGGATGGACAAAAGGAAATACTACTTTACCCAGGGAGTGATTAAAATGTGGAATTCACTGCTAGAGGATGTAGTGATGGCCACAAGAATATACAGCTTTAAAAGGGGATTAGATAGATTCATGGAGTATAAGTCTGCCAATGGCTACTACCCATGGGGACTGAGGAGAACCTCCACATTTGGAGACACTAAGCCTCTGCATCCCAGAGACAGGAGGCAACATTAAAATTCTCCTAAATTATGAAATATCTTCAAGAAGGTAGAAGAAAAAGCAGAGGCTTAGCAAGTCTCATGATTTCTGATTGTCCTGTACCAGCAGCCTAATGTGCCAAAAAACATTTGGCCATTCGAAACTGCTGGTGGCACTAGTGGGGATTCTGAAGGTTTATAAAATTGGGCAGCAGAAAGTTTACACAGCCAGTTTTTGAACAAGAGTGTCAGACATTTCAGCTTATTGTAGTAAAATCCAACCACATTCATAATGTATCATTCCTTCTGTTTTATTGTATAACTCAATTTCAATGTAGTTGGTCTTTGATGTTAGAATATGTTGTTATAATTGTTATTCTGTGAAATATAAATAAAAATTTTTAAAAAAATTAATACCAGTAACCATTAACAAAAATAAAATAAATAAAAATAAAAAAGAGTGTCAGACGTTGAATTGCAGCTGGATTCCTTAAAAAAATCCCTTGTTGACTTGGTGCCAATCCATTGGACCTGAGGTGTAAAATATTTGTTATGAATAGGTAGAAATGACCAGTTACTGCACCAGATACAGCATAAATTCTGTGGAGCTGGCAAAAGAGACATTCCTGATAGTTTAATGCTTTCCCTTTTTACTTCTCCCTCTGTTAGCATATTCTGTTTTGAGATTGTCATGCCATTCCGTTTTTAGAAGTCCCTGTCCTCCCCCTAGAAAAACCAAACTCAGGGTAGTAAATGAAAAGAGGGTGACAGTATTGCGTTTATCAACTGCAGCCACCCACACACTCCTTTTGTCATTCTGAGGCAGCCTTTGAAATGGTTCCCCAGATCAGAACTGGCACAAAAGGCAAGTAAGATCTAACACAGGAGAGACAGAGAAAGAACTTAGTTCTGCCACTCCTCAGTGTGGCAGCTCAGGATGGCCTCGAAGGAGGGCGCTGACTTGAGAAGAATAACCCAGGCAATGCCTTTTATTTCTTGCAAGAGACCAGGAGAGGGCTGGTATAATTCAAGAGAAGCAGCTGCCATCTCACAAGTCAGGCTCTGCTGCGCCCCCCCCCCCCACCTTGAAACTCTTCAGTTTTGTTTCAAGTGGGCATGCTTAGAATTTGTAAATTCTCTTTTAGTATAAAGCCATAGAGTGAGATGTAGCGGGGAAGCCCTGAGCCTCTGTGAAAGCCAGGGGCTAGGGCTGACTGACACCAAATGGGAGGTGGGGGGGGGCTAGGACATGGGGGTGCCAGCACAGTGTGACAGGATATCACTTCCAGGGAAAACTGGATGTGCCGTCATGTCACTCTAGAAGTCACTGGAAACTTCCAACAATTCCTAGAGCAACATGACATCTGTTCCAGTTTTCCCTGAAAATGGCAGCAAATCATGGCCAATACTGTCTTTTAAAAGTTTTTATCCCACCACCCAAAGGAACAGTGATGGGAAGAGCAGGTTGCTGGCAGAAGACCGGGCAACTATGCCAGGGGTAGTCCCAGGTGTTGTTTTCCTCCCTTCCCCCCACCCCTGAATATCTACAAAATGTTTGCCACTTAACCCCACAGCTGAATACTTGTAATCCCCAGTGAATTCCTTAGTACCATGTCCACATGGAATCTGGCAGTTCAAACATCAGTGTGTGGATAAATGTTGCCTCTTGTGAATGCTCTGAAAGCTCTGTGGCAAGCACAGGGCATGCATCTGAATGCTGGATTGTATTTTTTTTCCAGGAGCTGGTGTTATGAAATCTCATGCCTTGTACTCAGGAG
Source organism: Gekko japonicus (assembly GCF_001447785.1). Taxonomy (NCBI): domain Eukaryota; kingdom Metazoa; phylum Chordata; class Lepidosauria; order Squamata; family Gekkonidae; genus Gekko; species Gekko japonicus. The sequence goes on along the minus strand of NW_015170304.1, from coordinate 129,030 downwards.
ACTGTGTCAGCCTGAAGTTCTGTCGGTTAACTGGGGAATTCTCATGCAGTAGCAATACATCATAGCTCGGTGCCTCTGCCAAATGGATGGTGCTTGCTGCAAACACTTCCTGGACAATGAGGCAACCGGGAGTTTGCACTGCTGAGCTCAAGTAAACCCATTGGAGCAATCATTTTCATTACCTGCTTATTTACAAATTCATTGAAGGTTATGCTTGGGTGAGGTGGCATTCAGACATCTGAAAAAGCTCCCTCCAACGCAAAGCAGCATGTGGATGCAAAAGAACCCCGGAGGGGGGGGGTGCTCCTAGGTATATGCAGGATGATGTCTGTGCTCCTGCATCCAATGCCCACATTCTGCATAAATGAAATCCCAGTGCTATTAACTGAATAATGAAGCTGGAGCAGTCACATTTCCAGCTGTTTGGGCCCTGGAAGGAATTTCCCTACAGGGTTTGGAACTCTGAAATGTTTCGGTGTTTCATGGTATGATTAGTCAGCATAAAAAAAAAACTTCTTCAATTTAAAACTCATTCCTACTTAAAACATAGTTAATTATGTACACCTTGAAATTGTAATTACATACTCTGTATTAGAATGATCTCTTTCAAAACTAAGGCCGACCTAGTTATATCTGCCATGAGTGGAGTGGGGTTCTCCAGCACATTTTACAGAAAGACTGGAATTAATATTCCCAAGTGCTCCAGGACCCAATATGGGCTAGGGTTGTCAGCTCCGGGTTGGAAAATACCTGGGGGGAGGTGTCTGAGGAGAGGGGGGTTGGAGATGGGAGGGACTTCAATGGGGTATAATGCCATAGAGTCCGCCTTCCAAAGCAGCCTTTTCTCCAGGTGACCTGATCTCTGTTGCCTGGAGATCATTTGTAATCCCTGGAGATCTCCAGCTATCACCTGGAAATTGGCAACCCTGAATATGGCTCTGGAGCATGGCAGGGGAGGAGCTTCAGCATACCCTCCGGCTTTTTCATGAGCTGAAATGGCCACTGGGGGATTATCTTCCGGGCTTAGTGTAGTGGTTAAGAGTAGGGATGGGCATGAATCGGGAAAATGGGGGTTTATCCCGGTTCGTGGTTTGTGGGCTCACACAAACCACAAACCTTCACAAACCTCCCTATTTAATGAACCATTTCATTCCATGAGCTTCATGATACAGTGGTGGGGGGGTCTTCCCTCCCTCCTTTCTGCTGGTGGTGGCTCCCTGAGGCCAGCAGAATGGAAGGGGGAGGGGAGATCTTGCAAAAGCCATTTAAAGGGAATGTTCCCTTTAAATGGCTTTTGCAAGTGGCGCCATGAACGAGTGAACTTGCCGCTTGGACTTCACTCGTGCACAGCTTGCAAAAGCCATTTAAAGGGAATGCTTGGAAGTGGGGGGAAGCTAAAGGGATAGCTGAGAGGCTTTCATCTATTTCAGCCTAACAGCCCTGCTGTTAGGCTGAAATGGACACAAGCAATTTTAGTGATCCTTCTCACTCCCTACCCCCACTTCCCATCACAAACCCCATGAACATCCAAAAACCACATGGAGGGTCGTGGGAGGGTTTTGGATAGGGATGGAAACGAACCTCGGTTCACTAACCATGAACCGGCTATGTTCGTCACAAAATTAGGTTTGTGATGGGGTTCGTGCCCATCCCTAGTTAAGAGTGGTGGCCTCTAATCTAGAGAACTAGGTTTGATTCCCCACTCCTCTGCATGAAGCCTGCTGGGTGACCTTGGGCCAGTCACAGTTCTCTCAGAACTCTCTCAGACCCACCTGCCTCACAAGATGCCTGATGCGGGCAGAGGAAGGGAAGGCGATTGTGGGCCGCTTTGAAACTCCTTAAAATATAGAGCAAAGCAGGGTATAAAAACCAACTCTTCTTCTTCTATTCTGGGGCTTTACAGGCAGCAATTAGCTCTCTGGTGTCACGTCTGTCTGTAAACTGGGACTTGTGGCAGATGTAGTGTCTGCTTTGGTTTTTATAATGGCCTTTGGGGAGATCTTTATGAGGAGCTCCTACAAATTCTAGCATTGGGGAACTTTGCAGAATGTTCAGCAGCACTGGCTGTATCAAGGAGGGCCTGTGCCTCTGTTGCGGAACACCTGCTTTGCACTGAGAAGGTTCTGTATTTGATTCCTAAAATCTCCACTTAAAAGGTTGGGAAAGACCTTTCTTTGTGTAAGACACTGGAAAGCTGCTGCCAGTCAGAGGCAGCAGCATCATACCCAGAGTTGCCCCAAGGGTCTGTGTGATTCCATGACAGCCACTCCTGCTGTCTCTGTTCAGGTACCCCCACTGCCTCTAAGGGGGGGAGGTGCAAAGACTTGCCAAGGCTCTTGTACATTGAATAGTTGTATAGGATTTCAGGAGGGCGGGTTTGGGGCAGGATTGTGGCTCATTCATGTGGCCAACAGCCTTGCAGATCAGAATTTTGCTGTAGCTAGAGAGTGGTGAAGCTCTCATTTTCCCATTGTAACAGTGGCCTCATGGCTGGGTCAGTTTCAGGTTTTTTTTGGGGGGGGAGGGGAGGGATGTGCCTACCACTAAGCTCCCCCCTGTGCAGCTCCCTTTCTACCCCCCCCCTCCTTGCCTGCATACCCTTCCCCTGTATGTGAGCCTTCCCACCTTCTACATTCACAGTTGCCTGGCCAATGCATGAAGTTGGGGGTGCTGCCACCATGGCTGCCAAGACCAGGAGCACCATTGCCCAGTACCACCTGCCTGCTGTTCTCCCCAAATGCTAGGCAGCAGGTTTAGCTGAGAGCTCAGGTAGTGGAGGGACCAAGTTGCCAGCTTTGGGTGGGAAAACACCTGGAGATTTTGGGGTGTGGGGAGGGTGGGATTTGGGGAGGGAGGGACCTCAGCAGGGCACAGTGCCATAGAACCCACCTTTCGAAGCAGCCACTTTCTCCAGGGGAACTGATCTCTGTCAGCTGGAGATCAATTGTAATAGCAGGAGATGTCCAGCAGGAGGCCCACCTGGAAGCTGGCAACCTTAAGTGGAGTGCTTGTGAGCAGGTGGGGGAAGGGTGGACCTTGGGAGAAGTGCGGAGATGGGGGCTTGGTGGATTGATGGACCGTTGGAGTCAGAACCCAAAAATGGAGGGTGCCTGTGCTGTGCCCAAACAGACAGCTGGAAAGGAAGGCTGAAACCGGAGGACACTCTGTGAGGATCTAAGGTAGCAAAAAGTCTCATATCAATTAAAATTAGGACATAGAACCAGAACTGTATATAAGGCAACATTTATATATAGGTCTCATTATAATATATGCAATACAGAACACAGATTTCAGGCACTGATGAGACCCCTTTTGCCTCCGCCGGCTGCTAGATACTCAATTTGATTCCCATTTGCCGTGTACCAGTTTTTAAGGCCCTGGGGGAGAGATTTGGGACCTGGGGTTTTGTTCTCAGCGTGGGGTGAGCAGTAAAAGCCAACTCTGTCATGTCAGTTCACGTAGGAAGAAGGGGCCGTCTTAAATCCCATCCCAGTGCTCCCATAACTTACAGATCACGGAATCATGAATATACAGCAATGATATAGTCCTCTTATAAGAAAGTGGGTGGCCTAAGCTAATCACAACAAAACCAAGGCAACCCAACCCCAGACAAGGTAGGAGTCTTTATGTACTTGGAGGCTTCTTCAGATACGAAGAAATGAAATGGGGGGGAAGCTCCCCAAAGCTCCATGAAGAACTGTGCTTACCCCAGAAGGCATAGAATAATTGTTTGGGGTAACTGAGAATGCTGAGAGCCGTTGGGACAAGTCAGTTAAAGGCTGGAGTGGGCCGATGGACTTGATCAACCCTCTGAGAATGTATAGAACCCTGGAGAGGCACCTCTGGAGGTCTGCAGACAGAAATTTCTCCGTCTCCCCTCTCCCCGACCCCCAGCACAATGTCTTACAGCCCACAGTTTGTAATTCTATATAATAATTCCTGTACATTAATTCACAGTCATTCCTGGCCTCAGGCATACAGTTTAATAAAACGGAGGCAAAAAGAAGAGGCGAGAGGGAGGGAAGGGGAAGACGGGATGTCGGTGCTGAGCAAAGAAGCACAGAGCGTATGGATTATCATTTTATTTAAAAGGTGCAGCCAGTCGTCTCCCATGTAGAAGGCAGAGAGCAGCCTGAAACAGCACAGGACTGTAACAAGATCGTGGATGGGGTGGAGGGTTGCTTCTGTCTCCTCCAGTGAAATGATTATGTGTGATTGCAGCTGCGTGGAAGTTTCTGAAATTTTAGTGGGATTGAAACAGTTGAGCTGTGTACAGGCTTGCAGCTATCATCTGCATGTGTGGCCAACTCTTTCTCCCATCTCTTGGGTATTCATAAAGACAAAGCTATACCTTATCCCCAGCTTTTAAAAAATATAAAGTGTCAGAGCGGGCAAAGGTGAGAAGCAAACTGAACCAGGGTGCTGCCTAACCCCTTCTTCCATATAATTTCCTTGCTTGAATTCCTCCCTCCCGAATAGAGCTGCCAAGCTCAAGTCTAGGCGGAGTCTGGAGCTCTCCTGGAAGGCTGCAATTTACCATGCAGCTGAAGTCCAGACTGCATAGATCAGGTGTTCTGGAGGACATGGCAGCTTTGGTGGGTGAGCTGTGTGGCAACACATCCTCACTGATCTCCCTTCCATCTTCAAACTCCACCCTCCACAGGCACTGGCCCAGGAATTTCCCAAGACACAGTTGGCCACTCTACTGGAGACACTATTATCTGCATAGGGGGAAAGGTCCCCTTGTACTGAACCTGGGTCGTTGTTGTTTTTGTGCCTGGGGAGGTCAACCCTGCAGCTAGAAGCAGCTTCTAGGAGGAGTGCATTTTGATTTGAGGAAATGGCATGGAGAAAGGGTTAATCCCTCCCCCGTTGGGATCGCTAGCCTCCAGGTGGCGGCTGGAGATCTTCTGAGATTACAAGTGATCTCCACATGATAGAGATCAGTTCACCTGGAGAAAATGGCCACTTCGGAAGGGGGACTTTAAGGCATCACACCCCACTGAAGTCTCTCCCCTTCCCCCCCTAAAATCTCCAGGTAATTCCCAACCTGGAACTAGCACACACACACCCATCTGCTTGAGGCCCTGCTGCATCCACCCCCACTGGGTACTGTTGCTTTGAAAGTTCAGTGCATTTTGTGCAGTCCTCTAGATAACTTCTGGTAAATTTGGAGCAGGTATCTTTGAATCTTAGTCTCAGAACTTCTGTTCAATGCCCGCATTCATAGTTTACTGAAATAAATGCTGTGAGCTTGTGCAGAGTATGTCTTGCCACTGAGCATCCTCCACACTTCTGGGATATAGCAACCAAAAGGCATGGCTAAGCTCCAGCAGTGTTCATTTTAAAAATTAGACATTGGACAAACTTTTAAAAAATCATTTCTGGTTCTCCTGTTATTCTAAACTGACTTTACATTGTTGAGCAGTCCCTACTATAGTGAAATGTTGACTTTTCTGCAGCAGGATAGCAGATTTGCAAAGTTTATCCTCTTTAATTATTTGACAATTGCGCATTGCTAGGGATGGAGTGTGGGAAAGGACTCAGATAATCAGAGCATTAGCTGAAGAAAGCATTAATTGAATAATGTTGATTTGCTCATCTAAGTGAGAAAACATATTTTTGCCTCTGCAAATGCCATCCTGTTGGTATTCTTTCAATGCTGGCATGTATGCGCATGCCGCTTCCTGTTTAATCTTGTTTGCCTTGAAATTAAGTTTGTTGCAGCATCCGATTTAAATAACAAATTTCAGCTTTTCTGGTGTTTTTACTTTTCTAACCGTGACATTTCTGACAATTGCAGCCTTCTGAATTACATTTTTGTAGAAATTAAATGTGCAAATGAGCTAAACGGTGATTAAGGCGGGCGATTGGTGTGCAGCCGCAGCTCTTGCTGAGAAACTAGTTAACAGTCCTGCTGCACACAGAGAGGCTCCACATCCACTGTTGGCTTTTCAAAGCAAGCTGTTACTTAGCAGATTTTCCCAGGGATTTTGGAAGGGGGGCAATACGCTGTCCTTTGAAATGTCGGTATGCTACTGGGAACTCACGATTGGCTGGCACTCTTTCTAGGAACTTATTTATTTATTTATTTCTCAAATGTATACCCCACCCTCCCAGCCAAGGCCGGCTCAGGGCGGCTTACATAAAATCAGCATATAAAGCAGCAAATGGAGTTTCTTTCACCAGCCCCCTGGGACTCTTGCTTATGATGTACAAAGATGCAAGTACAAAAATGTGCTTGAACATACAAAGCCATTTAGCTCAGCGTTGTCTGGTCTGACTGATTTTTGGCAAAGAAGGGTCTGCTTGGGATTCTTTAGCTGGAGATGGCAAGGACTGAACTTTCCGTACTGGTAGTATATGTATCACAGAGCCATGGCCCAGCCCCCAGATTCCCCTGCTGAGCTCTCTTCTGCATAGCTGTTCAAAGGACAGGAGCTCTGCTGGTCTTTGAGGGGTGCCAGCCAGGTCTCCCTCTGTGGCCAGAGATCTCCTGCCGGCACCCGCCCAAACTGCTCACCGCTGCTCAGTACAGCAGTAGAGGAAAATGTGCGGGAGAGGGAATAAGTATGTTGCAAGGCTGCAGCCCCACTTCCTGCACAACCCTGAATGTGATTTCATCATATCAGAGTGCCACTTTAGGGCTTCCCTCCAAACTCTGAGGTAAAACCATAAAGTGTGTGGAGGGGTCCTAGTGTGTCGCTTCTGGAGTTGGACTGGGTGTGGCATTGTTGCATTAGAACAACACCTATATGGGGCTGGGTGTGACATTGTTGCATTAGAACAACACTTATTTGGGGCTGGGTGTGACATTGTGGCATTAGAATAACACCTGTTTCAATGTCCCACCTCCTAAATTGGGTTGCCAACTTTCAAGTGAGGCCCAGGACAGAGAGACCACCCCTATTTAAGAAGTCTGGCTCTTCTCCAAGGCACATTGATTGCTGAGAGAAGGTAGGGGAGATGTTCTGTTTTATCTTCACAGTCAGTCCAGACCAATATTCCCTCTAAGCCGTGGAGTCTTGTGAGCAAAAATTCTACTTTGTGAGCTACTGGCATTAAAGTTGTGAGTGAGCGATTTGGCTACTGCATAAAGTATTTTGCTCTGGAGCCATCCTTCCTGAGCTAAGACAAAAATGTGTGAGCCAGAGGCGAAAAAACTGAGCTAGCTCACACTGACTCAGCTTAGAGGGAACGCTGGTCCAGACATGATGCAGAATGAAGTTGTGAAATTCTAGAGTGTAACATTTCAAAGTCAGGTTCATAAGAACATAAGAGATGCCAATGTTGGATCAGGCCAGTGGCCCACCCAGACCAACACTCTGTCACACAGTGGCCAAAAATACCAGGTGCCATCAGGAGGTCCATCAGTGGGACCAGGACACTAGAAGCCCTCTCACTGTTGCCCCCCCAAGCACCAAGAACACAGTGCATCACTTGACCCAGACTGAGAGTTCCTATCTATACCTTGTGGCTAATAGCCACTGATGGAACTCTGCTCCATATGTTTATCCAATTTGCTCTTGAAGCCGTCCATGCTTGTAGCCACCACCACCTCCCGTGGCAGTGAATTCCATGCGTTAATCACTGTTTGGTTGAAGAAGTACTTCCTTTTATCTGTTCTAACCCAACTGCTCAGCAATTTCATTGAGTGCCCACGAATTCTTGTATTGTGAGAAAGGGAGAAAAGTACTTCTTTCTCTACCTGCTCTATTCCATGCATAATCTTATAAACCTCGATCATGTTACCCCTCAGCCGTCATTTCTCCAAGCTAAAGAGCCCCAAGTGCTCTTTCTTCATAGGGAAAGTGTTCCAACCCTTTTATCATTTTAGGTGCCCTTTTCTGCACTTTTTCCAATGCTATAATATCCTTTTTGAGGTGTGGTGACCAGAACTGTACACACACTGTCTCGACATTTTCAGTGAGTTATCTGCTCTGACTCCGAGATCTCTCTCTTGGTCAGTCTCTGCTAGTTTGGACCCCATCAATGTGTATTTATAGTTAGGATTTTTTGCTCCAATGTGCATCACTTTGCACTTGACAACATTGAACCCCATTTGCCACATTGTCACCCACTCGCCCATCCTCAACAGATCCTTTTGGAGTGCCTCACAATCTTCCCCGGTTTTTACCACACTGAACTGGTCTCTGTAGCCTGTAGCCTTTCTGTTTCCTATAAATTAGCCAGTTTTTGATCCACAAGAGGACTTGTCCTTTTATCCCATGACTATTGAGCTTACTTAGGAGCCTTTGATGAGGAACTTTATCAAAAGCTTTCTGGAAGTCAAGGTAAACAACATCTATTGGGTTCCCCTTGTCCACATGTTTGTTCACTCCCTCAGAGAACAAGTTAGTGAGACAAGATCTTCCCTTACAGAACCCATGCTGAGTCTGCCTCAATAGTTTATGTTCATCAATGTGCCTACTAATTCTTTCCTTAATAACAGTTTCCACCAACTTACCCGGTATCGACGTCAGACTGACTGGCCTGTAATTTCCCGGATCTCCTCTGGAACCCTTTTTAAAGGTGGGAGTGATATTAGCTACCTTCCAGGTGACAGAGATCAGTTCACCTGGAGAAAATGGCTGCTTTGGAAGGAGGATCCCATGGCATTATACCCCATTGAAGCCCCTCCCCTCCCCAAACCCCACCCTTCTCAGGCTCCATCCTCAAAATCTTTAGGTATTTCCCAACCTGGAGCTGGCAGCTCTACCCTGGGCTGTTTTAACATCCAAATGTGCCCCAAATGATAAATTACATTTTACTTCACTTCGGTTCTGATTAGACCAAGGCAGACTGTGGTTTCAACGTCACTTTTAAATTAGTCATCTGATTGTTGTTCTTCAGGTAATTTTATTTATTTGTTATTTAGAATATTTCTGTTCAACCTCTTCAGAATCCTGCTTGAGGTGGCTTACAATTAAAATAGTGAAACAATGTAAAAACAAGCTATTGGTCATAGAATAAATACTATCCACAAAACAGAAGGCCAATGATATTGTGTATCAGTACCATGGCAGTCATTGTGTAGTCGTGTCCTTTGTATGTGGAAATTCATTAGTCTCAGTTTATTCTCTTGGTTGGATTTTGGATTAATAACCTACAGAAAGCTTGAGACAAACCTTGAAATTAGGGAGACCATCAGAGACTCTGCCCAACAGCCTTTCTATATTATGTTTTAAAAGTGGTTAAAAAAGGGTAGCCACATTTTCTTTAGGAAAGTGAAAATGGTGTTGTTTGCTGAGCTTTCCAGATTAATCTTTAAGGAGCTTTTAGCAGGCCCAGAGGGAGAGTAAACAAGTCATATGCTATTTAGATCACTATCTTTTGAAAGTTTGCAAGCAACTGTTACTTTCTTCCTTTTGAAGACTTAATTACCTGTTGGCCCACTTTTCAAAGGCATTCTGCCATTGACACTATCTTTCATCTTCTCTCCCCCCCCCCCTTCTCATAAATATTCTTTCATGGGTGTCAATGAAGGGTTTTGCCTCAACAAACCTTTATCTTTTCAAATATTGAACTTCACTTGATCTCCAGTATGGGGGAGGGGGTGAGCCTTTTGGCAGCTCCCGTATTAATCTTTGTCAGTGTGTATTGCCATTTAGTTGGTCAGACAAGGAATTGGATGGGGGGGTAGAGAAAGGGAGAATCTGGGGTCATGCAAAATATGCCCTTTTCATTTCTTTTTGTCCTCATTCTGAGCTTTTTTTGTTCCACAAACCTTCTCAGCTAGCTCAAGGTGGGCAGCCCTGTTGGTATGAAGCAATACAACAAAGTTAGAGTCCAATGGCACCTTTAAGACCAACACATTTTTATTAAAGATGTGAGCTTTTGTGTACATGCACACTTTGTCAGACGATTAAATGGAATTACATATCATAGTTGTATATATATAGGGGTAGCTTGTTAAATTAGCATGCAAAATAGTGAAAATATTTTTTTTAAACAGATCAAAAGAATGACAAGCTCAGTTTTTGATTATCATCTGTTTTGGCTTAACTGAGGGGGTGGAGACAACATAGGTAATAAATATGTTAGAACTGGAGATCGATGTGTCCTAATTTGTGAGAATCCCATCCCATTCTAGCACGGATGGGAACTTTATAGCATCCTGGCTGTGCAGAGTATTTTTTTGTCCCCAAAACAGAGAACTACATTGAAATCAACCATTCCAAATTACATTACTTATTCAATTACATTCTTAATTGTTAAGAGCAGTAATAAGATTTTGTATTTATTACTGGTATTTTTGGCCACGGTGTGACAGAGTGTTTGACTGAACATTGGCTTCTCTTGTGTTATTATGTTCTTATGTTTCACTAAAACATGGAGTTAACTGACAGAATCCTTTTCCTGGGTTACAGTGTTATGTCAGAGATCAGCAAGATTGCATTGCATTACAATCACTATTATAATATACTATTTCAAAAAAAGAAAGAAAAGAAGAACATCAAAATATAGGGGATGTATAGCCCTACTTGGTGAGAATACGTATATGAGGATTGATGAGTTAGCATATGTAATGTGATAAGAAACCGATATCCCTCTTAAGTCCTGGTGGGGTGTTTGTTCCGAGTGTTGTAATAACTTGTAATTCAGCTATTTCCCTTTCCATTGTGTTCCTGAAGCTCTCAGCTAGCGTTCATGATTTGTTTGTCTGTTTTATACCATTTCCACATTATTTTACATATACATCACTGGTAAGGAACATATTTGATTTCTGTGGGAAGATGTGGAAGAGCAGCTATGCCTACTGCTCCAGTGGTGCTGTTAGAACTGGGATAAGCCTGGATCAAAGAGGAAAGTGATTTTTGAGAAGCTGCTTCCCTATACTTCATTAAGCAAACGTCATCATTATGCATGGCACTTTTCACAGAAATGTGGAGGCATACACAGGTTCTGCTGTGAAGGGCTTACAATCTTCAATTTTGCCAGGGCAGGGGAGAGAAGGGAAGGATGGGAGAAATACCATTCCACAGAGCCTGCAAGACGGAGCTCTTCCACCAGGCCTTCAATTAGGGAGCTGCACCCAAGAAACTGAGGCCCTGGCCCCAATATTAACATCATTATTAACAGCCAATTTAACCCAGACAATGATGTCAGCTGGCTGTTGCATTAGGATGCTGCTATGCTCGCCATTTGATACAAACTAGTACTTTATATTATATTTATAATTGTACTGTTCTGATGTACTGTACTATACTTAATTATTGTTTTAATTGTTTTATACACCCCATATAAGCCACACTGAGCCTGCCTTAGTGGAGAGGGTGGGATATAAATTAAATAAATAAATAAATAAATAGGAATGACATAAAGGGTGAAGGTGAAAAATGGCTAGGATCCTCTCAGGTGTTCTGCATACATAAGATAGAGCGAGGTCCCCTTTGACCTCCAGAAGGCTATGCTGGGCATTGTGGAATCTGCATGAACAAACATGCAGATGGGGGCAGGGCTGCAGTCTGGAGAGGAATCAGGCAAAACAGGCCTTCCTGCCTCATGAAACAGTTGAAGAGTTGATGGAATCCAACCCAGTGTAGTGAATGTTAAGGCTTTGTTTCAGTTTGGGGAGAAAACTATTGTGTCAAGAAGCTTACATGGAAGAGGTAGGTTCTGATGGAAGATGTTAAAAACTCCAAGGGACAGAGGTGGCATCTCCCAGGTGTTCAGAGGTGAAGTGCCTTTGCTTTGTACTTTCGGTTGCCCCCAGAGTTGGTTTGCTGACCTCTTCGTTAGCTTTGCCAAGAATAAGTTATTTTTATGCTGCTGGTAAGCATTTTGTCCACTGTCAAGTACATGAACCATGGTTCAAGTACAACTGTCCTTGGATAATAGTTTTTTGTGAGCCTATAACAAACTTCTTTGGTAGATGGAGGGCAGAAATATAGGAGAGTCACGCCTGAAATTGACTCTGCCCTCCTCCTTTGGCTGAAAAACAGACAGGTTTCATATTTGCCTGAACTTTTCTGGAGCCAAACTGCCCACTCCTCTGAATCTTTATTTGGAACCAAGTTCCATTGTGGTCCCTAGGAATTACTTTCATAAGAGTACATGGGTGTAGCATTATGTATGTATCTGAATATCTGCTATGCATCTAAACATTTTGTGTAGCTTGGCAAACAGAATTCAAAGGGCATAGGGTTGCATATTGTGGTAAAGAAGCCAAAGGCCAATTCTTTGGGCAGCTGAATTCAGCATGAGGGGTTTGTAGTTAGTGACCAGAAGGTTTCATTGGCCCCCCTGGAGTAATTTTATTCTACATGTGTTTGAAAACTACATTGTCAAGAGGTGTCCTCTGAGAGGTATGGTCCATGTATGCAGCAGACTGTGGAACAGGCAGGAACCTTTTCTTTAAAAAATCTTGTACATAGAAAACTAATAAAGCAAGAAGCTGGATGGGTTCGAGCTTCAAAGTTTTGATTGTCCATCCTGGCCTTGAGATCTTTGGAAAAGGTCTTTCCCTTCCTGACCCATCTTTCAGCTCTCAGCGAGTTTCCTTCTTCCACTGTTAAAATAAAAAAGAGATGGCTGGGGAAAGCTCCTATTGAACTGTTAACTGCAGCATCCTGTATTCATGATGGCTGACTGATCTGTCCAATTTCCTGCAAGTCATGAGCACCATGTGAGAGTGTTTAGGAGGGTGTTCCCTCAGGACAGGTTAATACAAAAAGAAAAATAGCACATTGGTGCAAAACTGGAAGAGCAGAGAGTGGGCACGTAGCCCCACCCAAATCTGCTCTTTCTCCTTTATGCCTGAAACTGCTTCTTAGAGCCACAGACACCATCCTGAGCTCCCTGCGGTGTGGTGTAGTGATTAGCACATTGCACTAGGACCTGGGAGATGCAGGTTTGAATCCCCATCTGTCATGAAGCTTGCTGGGTGACCTTGGGCCACTCATACACTCTCATCCTAATCTACCTCATGCAGTTGCTGTGAGGATAAAATGGAAAGAACATGTAAGCTGTTTTGGGTCCTGTGGAGGCCTGCAGGCCCTATTCCACCCTGCCCTCCAAGGTTTTCTGAACACCTGAAGAGGCTTTTCACTCTCTCTGGTAACCCACCACCACCACCACTTGACTTTTGTAGGAATTGCCTGCTGGAAGGGTCAGGACTCCCAGCTTCCATTCCAAGTTCTGAGGCTTTGCCTCTGTGTCTTCCGCTGCCCAGTCCCTGGTCACCACGGGGCCAGTATACGGCCTTGTGCGCCCCTGGAGGAACACCCACTTTCCAACTAACTGCCTTCTCCCTGGTGCTCCTTTTAAAATAATGTCCAAGATGGTGGAGGTCTATGCGGTACAGAGAACAACTACCAACATCCAAAGTTATGAAATATTTATTAAAGAGAAAATGTTCACAAGCATACTTTTAGTACAGTACCAGACTGAGCAAGGGATTCAAAAGAGATGGGTAAAATGCAATTCCTCTGTCCCTCTCTCTATACATGCCCTATCAGATGTTAAAATATAAGACAAGCTCCTTGGCTTAGGAAGGTACAGATTTCTACAGAATTACCATTACCTTGAAACTTTCTCCAGTTCTTCATGCCAGCACATGGTTGATGGCTGCCTCCTCCAGACCCCAGGTAAGAGTTCTGTCTGCTTTCGTGGACTGAACACAAAAGAGACCTTCCTCCTTGCTCCCAGGAGTTTTATCTTCTCTCTTTCTTCTCCCACTGACCCAGCCAGGCCAGGTCAAGGAAGCTTTTCCTGACATCTCCAGAAATTTCCTTCCTGAAGTCTCTCTAGTTTTTAATTCCTCCAAATCTCTATTCTCTGCTGGGGGCAGGGGGTTGGACCATCCAACTGTCTCTAGCTAGACTTATTAGCCCCAAGTACGCTCCCAGAAGTGCCATCACGGCATCACATGCTGCCATCCCCCTTCCTGCCTAGTTTTGCTCCTATTGTATTAATTAATTTATTATATTTATACCCCATCCTCCCAGCCATGGCTGGCCATTTTAAAACACGAAGTGAAGGTTCTGCTCATTTCAAACCTCCAAAGAAAAAATGAATCTCTTCACAGGTCCCATTATCTTTTCTTGTTTACCCACCTCCCCTCCATCCCTCTTTGCCATTTCTGGTGTGAAAATGTAAATTGTAATCTCCTTTGGTCAGGGACCTTTCTTCTCTCATTGTGTATATTGATATTGATATGCAGAATAAACAATTGATATGCAGAATAAACAATCATAATGTCAAAAGCATAAATGCTGCCATGTGGACCACACCACTGTTGCTGTTCATCTCTCCCCTAGGGAGCACTGAAACTTTCCTCTTGCTTGGGACACAGCAAAATTGGGTGCTGGAGAAGCTTGCTGTCTGATTTGGAGTCCCTGAGCTCAAATCCCTCCTCTTCGTGGTTGTGGCAGGGAAGGAAAATTCACCTTAATTTCAGCCCCTAGCAATTGTGCTAGATTCCCAGTTTGTGTATGTAACACAACACACGTTACTTTCACACTCTGGCATGAGACAAAGTGGGGAAGAAAAAATGATGGTGCAGTGGGGTCAAACTATTTTTATTATATTCCCTCTTCAGAGGGAAGAGCCAATGCAGAATCAGCCAGGGTTAGATTTTCAGCTGTGTGTTTCATCCTCCCTTTACAGAGAAAAAGTTGATGCTTCAGCTCACCAGCTGAGACTGAAGTACAAAGGACCAATGCAAATATAGGCTACGTTAGGCTTGAGATGCAAGTCAATTGGCATTGAACTGACCCCCTGTTATGTGACTGTGGTCAAATGCTATCTGTTGTTCCCTGAAACCAAGAAGGGCTCTTTGCAGGTGGCAGAGGGCCTCCTTTTTCATTCTCATTCTGTTGGCAAGGGCAGGAAGGAGGTCTGCATGTCCCCCGAGCCCTGGCCTGGGCAGCCACTCTATGGCTTCGGGCATCCCCAAACTGGAAGAATTCTCCTGCTACCTACTTATCACAACAGCGTTTAAAAATTTGTTTTAATAGTTGCTGTTGTTTTGCTTTTAAAAACATTATTCAATTTTTTAAAATTCTGTAAACTGACCCAGATGTTCCAGAGTAAAAGCCAAAAGAAATAAACTGTTTGGAGAATTGATGACATTTATAGAAGACTTAATGAATGTTGTTAAAAGTTTCCATCATTCATGACGTTTTTAAAAAACAAGGGTGATATAATTATTCCATACTGATAATTAACTAATACTGATATTGATAATTAACTAATTTGTTTTTATAATTGGAATAGGTATCAAACCTATTGTTGATTACCTATTGTTCTGATAACATTAATGGTTAAAAATGGTTGACAAAGACTGACTGATCAGTTAGTGCATCCATTTTTTGGCTGGTCAAATGGCCAAGTGGTACCAAAAGTATTCCATAAACATACCCAATGTTCCGTTGCAGTTCCACCTTTTAGGGGGAAAAATGAGTGGTGGTGAATGGTCCACCAGCATGGCAAAGACTTAGCCCTTTTGAGGAACCCCAGAGCTTCTTAGGAGGCTATTTGGAGATCATTGAGAATAAGCCAGTGTTTTTTACATTCAAGTGCAGGGCATAGCATCCTTTCTCTTTCTCTTCATAGCTGGGGAAAACAGGATTCTACTTAGGAAGCATCAGGCAAGTGGCATCCCCCAATGTTTCAGATTATATTTGATTATTCCCTATGATTGCTGTCTCTGCTGGGTTTGCTAGTCTGGTATGAGGTATATAGAAGTTGTTGTCCTCTTTTGTTTGTTTGCAATTAAATTCAACAACAAATATCTCTCCTCTCCCAGCTGAAATTTGCTTTAGGCGGTTTTTTAAAAAGTAGCAGTGAAGGTCAGAACATGGACACAGCTTCTTCCAAAACAGAATGGCCCGTTGTGCCTGGACTAAGACTCGGAATACCATGCCGGCTCATTACTCCAAGGGAGTAAGATGTATATTTTGTGACCTTTGAGGGGTAGGCTTATGTGGGGATGACTGGCCATGGCAGTAACCCCATTTTGCTCCCATTAGGGAAACAAAATGCCAAAAGTTTTATCCTCTGGGTCTCATTTAATCAGAAGTGTAATTGGAGCAGACACCCTTGGTTTGCCCCAGTGGCTCTCAGTCTATGAGATTATAATTGCCTC
This sequence comes from Gekko japonicus, assembly GCF_001447785.1. Taxonomy (NCBI): domain Eukaryota; kingdom Metazoa; phylum Chordata; class Lepidosauria; order Squamata; family Gekkonidae; genus Gekko; species Gekko japonicus. The sequence continues at coordinate 112,940 of NW_015170304.1, read as the reverse complement.
CCATCCGAAGACAGCCAGAGTGGTGGAATTAGATGCACCGCTTCAGGTAACACACATCCAAGGCCTTCAGCTAATAGGACGTGAAAGGCATGGGGAAGAGAACATGAACAACTTGGCTATTCCCTCCCTCCACCACCACCCGTTGTTCCTGTTAATCATAATTGAGCAACGACATCTTAATCCACACAGGTTTGGGTAGCAGTCTAGGCAGAGAGACAGTGGGGTTTTCTGCAGATGGCATAATAGCTTCCTGCTCTTGAAATGACCTTTGATTTAGGATGTGATTAGATGCATAACCCATCCTGCATTTGCCAGATCTGAAGATTCCTCATCCTGTGTTTTGGGGGGTTTTACCATTTTTAAATTAACCCCACCTTGGCTTCAAACCATCCTGCATTTGTCACATTCCTCATCCTGTGTTTTGGGGTTTTTTACTATTTTTAAATTAACCCCACCTTGGCTTCAACGAGATAAAAGTGGTTCCGTCCTTCATTTTCTCCTTAGTTCTGTGAGGAATGTTAGGCTGGGAGGAGGGGAGGATACAATGACACAAAGGCTGCAATCACAACAAAGCTTTCCTGTGAGTAAGCCCCCTTGAATAAAATTGGACTTACATTTGAGTAGACCTGCTTAGAATTGTTGTCTGTGGGCTTCAGACAAATATCTAGATGTTTGTACCCTGCGTTTCTCTGCAATGGGGACCCAAAGTGGCTTGCAGTGTCTCCCCCCCTCCTCCATTTTATCCCTCCCTAGGATTTGAATCCAGGCCCCTTCAGTCCTCATCTCACCACTGTACCATTCCATACTGGCTTTCCTGTCAGGCTCGTTTCTGGATTTGAAATCAGGTGGGTGGGGAGAAATAAAAACATCCAGTAGCTGTATGTGTTGTTGTGGAGGCTCCATAGGTCAGTGGTAGAACACCTCCTTTGAACAAAGAAGGTTGTAGGTTCAGTTCGTGAAATCTCCAGTTAAAAAATCCCAAGTAGCAGGTGTTCAGCAAGAGATTTCATTGTCTTGAGAGTGGAAAGCCATTGCCAGTCTGAGGAGATGCTACTGAGCTATATGTACCAAGAGTCTTTCTCAGTGTACAGCAGCTTTATGTGGTTGTACCTTCTTGTGGGAATGCAGAATCATTTTATAGAAGGGAATATGTTCAGACTACTTATGTGCTGCCCAAATGTCTTCAAGTGGGCACGTGTGGGCTAATGCGCTGGAAACTGTTATGGATTGATTGGCAAAGCTGGTATAGATCCAGCCACAGGGCAGGGAAAAACAAGGGCCTTAGGTATAGATTATCTGAGAACAGCTTTGTTGGGAAAAGTCCTTTAGCATCTGGTTGCAAGATTGAGTTCTTTTCTGTAAAATGGCATGGAATTCTACCAATGTGCTGTACCTTATTTTAAATGTATGCATGTTGGTGAAAGTATCCACCAGCCACAAGATTAGTCACATATACAGCAACCATGGTAAGAGGCTCTAAAGAAGGAATTGCAAGATGAAGATGGTGTGGCTTGGCTTCTAATTTGATCATTCATCTCTGAATGCAGCAAGCGTTGTGCTCCCTCAACAGCAGCAAATTACTGTACATAAGCTATAATCACCCACTGCACGCTCTGGGGTTCTGTTTTACTGCTCTTAATTGGATGACGCACTCCATGGTCTTTCTCATCTGTGCTGCCCGCTCACTCCAGCAAGAGCCATGCAACAGTAGTCTCTTATTTTGTCTCTTATTTTGTGGACTTGCTGTGATTGTTATTTACCACAATAAATATGAGAGGTACAAACACACATAATACCCTGCAAGTCATGCTGCAGTATTCACCTAAACTGTTTTGCTGAAAACATTACACACCAACTTGGATCTGACCTACACATTACCCAGTGAACCCACAAGGATTTTCACAGTATTCTGTGCATGTCTCTGTCTCTCTTTTATGTAATGTTGATTCAAATATTGCTTGTAGTGCAGTTATGGTGGCAAACTTGGCAGCTCTTCTGAGAAGCTGTTCTTAAAGACCTAAGAGTTTCCTATTTGGATGTAAACAAACATCAGTTTCTATATAAGACTAACTGAAATGATCCCAATAATCCCGAAATGCAAAAAACCCCCCCCCCGACTTAAACTTGGAGCTCTACCTCACAGAATCTAAGATAACTGGTATTCAGAAGAAATCATGGAAATAACTAAGATGGGCAGTTGTGTTAGTCTGTCTGTAGCAGTAGAAAAGAGCAAGGATCCAGGAGCACCTCAAAGACCAACAAAACATGCGGCAGGGCATGAGCCTCTGCGAGTCACCGCTCACCTCCTCACACCTAAAGAAGTGAGCAGTGACTCACGAAAGCCCAGGGCTTTTTTTGTAGAAAAAGCCCAGCAGGAACTCATTAGCATAATAGGCCACACCCAACAGCAGAAATTCATTAGACCCCTGACAGCACAGCTCATTAGCATATTAGGCCACACACCCCATGTTACCAGAAGTGTGGTCATCCAGACACACCCACCTTTTGCTTCTTACTCTGTTTACCTTGTTTGTTGTCAAAACCCAGGGCTTTTTTGTAGCAGGAACTCCTTTGTATGTTGGGCCACACACCCCTAATGTAGCCAGTCCGAATGAGTTTCTGATGTTGGGTGTGGCCTATTATGCTAATGAGTCCCTGCTGGGCGTGGCCAACTCGGGAGCCAGCCGGAACTCTGTTCCTGTGCGTTCCTGCCCAAAAATAGCCCTGCGAAAGCCCACACCCCGCCACATACCCTGTTAACCTCCAAGATGCCCCTGGACTCTTGCTCTTTTCTATGGAAATGACTGTCTTTGTGTTGGTTCAGATTTCACAATTTTATCAGTATACAGACTAGGCACTACACTGTGAGTGAAAAGAGAGATAGCTACAAGAAGGGGGAGTAAGGGAAAAGTAAAGGAACACTCTTCAAGTTTTGTAGGGCTTTGTATAAAATCTCCTGCCAGCCCCACCTCCTTTAGACAAAACTGGCTTCTTGTTCCAAACTTCTAAAGTAATTGGCAGAATTTATGATCTGACTCTTTGTCCAGAATTCTCTGTCACTAACAAGACTACCAATTTCTTGGGATGCATTTCAGATACTTAATAAAGTAACTGAAAAGTATTCTGTGCATTTCTGATAAAGAGCAAACATGCTTCCTGGTTTTCCTCCTCCTATTAAATATAGTGGCCTGTATCCAGCTACACACTCCAAAGACTTAAGGGCATTTGGGTTTTCTTGATGGGGAGTAGTAATTTCTGCTGATTTCCCCCCTCCTGCTGCAGACTCCCACTTTGCCCTCTATGCTCTGCTGATCTGGGGGGGGGGAATTCAGGGGGCTTAGCAGAAATTGCTGCCTTCTCTTAAGAATAAGCTCCCTTAAGTCTTCAGAGTGTGTGGCTGGATACGGGACAGTATGTTAATTATAAAAGGCTGGGGAACACTCAGCTTGGCTGTAGACAAATCTTTGGGTTTCCAGTCTTTGGCTACAAAAAAATTCTCACCGTGATTAGCAAATCAGTTTGACCTCATAGCTTGTGTCAATACGCCTCTCATAGTCTAATGGATCCCACAGGAGCCCTAATTTCTGTAATTGTAAGTATTATGTCTGATACCTGTCTCCAGATTTTTTTAAATAGGTAAGCAGGACTCCTAAATACACACAAGGGTGGTTCTTCAAATGAAATTTTTGGATCTCTATATATTTTTTCTTAGTTCACAGTGGAGCCAAGTTAAGTACCATCCCGTGTGGATCTTAATTGCCATTCAAATTGATACATGGTGGTATTTTCCTCCCTATTTGCCAAATTTAACCCCATGTCCTTCTAGGCATCTGCTGTCCAAAGTCTTTGTTCCAAGCCTTGCAATACTGAATGTCTATATATTTTCCTGTAATTAGCAAACATTAATACAAACATAAAAGAATCTCCTTGCTTTTGGTAATTAGAAAGCTTTAAAATGCTAACTCAAGACTAAACCTCACCATGTGTGTACTATAGTTTAGATGGTAACCCACTACTTGTATAAACTGTGGTTGAAAGGGGTATTTTATCATCTTTTCATTTGAGCACTCCTATCTACAGGGGCAGTGGCTTCTAGACGTTGACCAGTGGTTATAGCTAGGATTTGTCAGTTTGGATGTTACACCAAACCAAAGTTAGTACAAGCCATGGCTCACGAACTGACTTCACACAACAGTTGTTGATTTGGGTGAGCCAGTTTGTTGCAAAAAGTGGATTGCCAATTCAAACATCAAGACAAGTCACAGACTTGCATTCTGACATCCTGACCAGCTGCAATTAAATGCACACACGGTTTGTTGCTTGGCTCACACACGTAGGCCTTGCTCCTCTCCACTCACATCCCTCCTTATCAATCCTGCAGAGCCTGACTGAGCCCTCCCCCAGTGAGCTTCAGTTTTCAGGATGTTCAAATGTAAGCATTGGCACTTGGGTGAACCGGAGTTTGTTTGCACTACACAAACTGGGCTTCTAAAAGTTTAGAATCCCGGTTTGCATGCCATTAAAAAACAAAAATCTAATTTGCCGTGGTACCTGCAGTCAGACTTTATGCTGACATGGAGATCAGTCACACACATACACACACACGCACCTTTACTGGCATTACAGCACAAATCCAAATAAAATACACTGGAATCTGTGGTCAGAAAGAACATCTTCTCCTAGAGGCCTGGTAGAGGAATTTTGCTACAGATTCACTGATTTCTTATTTAGCTCTTATTTGAGGCTAAAAGTATAAAGGTCTTACGATCCTTGGATCGACCCTCCAATGGTAGCAGAAAAGGCTTTAGAAATACAGCACGAAAATCATCATAAAATTTACAGTGCAAAATAACATGATTGTTATCTTCAGTCTCACTCATCCCACATGGACACAACCTATCTGTGGCCCCGTTCACACGGAGCATTTGCTGCGCTAAAGAGATGGATGATAGGCGGATTTTCCGGGCGCGATCACACGGCAACATCTGGGAAGTGTAGTGCTCCTGTGGCTTCCCGCCGACGATGCGCGGTAAAAAACTAGTACCTCCAAGGTACTAATAAACGTTTACCATGGGCTGCCTCCAGATGCCCGTGGCATGATCGCGCCAGCACGTGGCATTTCCCTCCGATCCCTCGTTTACCCGCCGGCGCCAAGTGAAGGATCCATGGTGTGCCGCCGGCGCGTCTGATCACGTAATCGCGGATCAAACTGCGCCAGGGCAATTAGCCACGCCTCCCCCCGCGATATCCGGCCTGTGTGACCCGGGGCCTGTATATGGAATTTTCTTAAAACTCCCATAGATGGGAGAGCATTAAAACGGGCTAACATAAATGCCCTACGAAGATGAGGATCACATAAACAAGACAGGTATACAGGAAGGGAAGGGCCAGATGAAAGCTCCCAATGTACTGGGGAACAACGTCCAGAAGCCAGACTTGAGAGAAGGGAGGGGTGGGTGCAAGCACAACAGCAAACTATGTGTGTGCGCCTTATCAGCATTTGATGGCAGCTTTTCCTGGTATTTGAATACAGCCGCAGTTAAGCTTCATTGTTTGACATTGTCTGAATTCAGCTGCCCAGCCAGCCCTAAACCAAGTAGCTCCCAAGGCAAAGAGAGCCCTCCATGTGTGTGTGTGTGTGTGTGTGTGTGTGTCCCTCCATTTGTTCCTGTTTTGAATACCTAATTCTTTTATTGCCTCTACAGCCAGCTTTGATGCACAGTTTGTAAGCATGATTTATCACTGTCATCAAAGATGATAAATTTGCAAGCTTGGATCTGTAAATCTTTATTCGTGTATTTATTCATATAAGCAAAACAAAATGGTTCCCTCTAAGCTTCTAGAATCTTTTAAAAATTAATTTTAAGAATCGGTGCCCAAGCCCTGTTTTATGTGCCTCTCCCTGCGGAAGTAAGACCAGTGCTGATCAAAGACAGGATTTTTTCAGTGGTGGCCCCGGCCCCCTCACCTTCAGGATGCCTTTCCCTTGTGGGTCACCTGGTGCCTTCCATACTGTCTTTTAGGTAACAGGTTGACAGAACACTCTTTACCAAGGCTATTAACAAAGGGGTTTTATCTTCTTAGCTGTTCTACACTCTCTTTCTGGTCTGAGGCCTGGTTTGTGGATATTTTTAGGGTTTTCAGTTGTTCTATGCTGCATTAACATTCCTGACTTGTGTAGTTTTTATACTGATAACTGATTACGTTTTTATGATTTTCTGTTGCTATTCTTGTAAAAACCCTTGAGAGCCAATGGGGTGTAGTGATTAGAATGTGGAGCTAGAATCTGGGAGTCCCAGACTCGAATCCCCACTCTGCCATGGAGGTTTTCTGGGTGACCTTGAACCAGTCATACACTCTCAACCTAACCTACCTTGCAGGGGATTCAAATCAGTATTGGATGGGCCAGTATAAAATTGTGATCCAGTTCAACCTTCTGTTTGTACTGTTTGTTTCAGCTGTTGAGTGAATAGGCGGATTTTCCGGGCGCGATCACACGGCAACATCTGGGAAGTGTAGTGCTCCCGTGGCTTCCCGCCGACGATGCGCGGTAAAAAACTAGTACCTCCAAGTGGGACCTTGGGGTTGCCAGGTCCCCTCGCCACGCTGGCAGGGGGATTTGTGGGGCATTCTGGGACATCACTGACATAATGGCATCACCCCGAAGTGATGTCATCACGTCAGCAATGCTCTGGTTTAAGGGTGCAAAACTCACGGTTTTAGACCAAATTTACCATAGAGTTTTGCCCTCAAACCAGAGCATCACATGCAACAGCCCTGATATGATGTCACTTCTGGGTGATGTCATTGCATTGGAGACGTCATGCCCGGGTGTGGCTGTTTGTGGGTGGGGATCCCCCCACTGGCCAGCTGGCTGGTGGTGGGCAGAAGCCCCAAAACGTGGGGCAACCCTAACTGGGGACCTGGGGCCTGGCAACCCTAGCTCACCTCCAGACTACAGAGATCAATTCCCCTGGAGAAAATGGACTCTTTGGAAGGTGGACTCTCTGGCATTGTACCCCACTGAGGTCCCTCCCCTTCCCAGGTTCCATCCTCAGATCTCCAGGGTTTCCCAGCCTGAACCTGGCAATCTATCCCCATCACCACCGGTGGCTGGGGATGGGGGGGGACCTGGCAACCCTAAATCCATCTCTGTTCAGTCTTCTGTTGGGGTTTTATAGAATCATAGAGTTGGAAGGGGCCATACAGACCATCTATTCCAACCCACTACGCAATGAAGGATCAGCCTAAAGCATCTCTGACATAGAAACCTTCTACATTTTCCTAGCATACATTCACCAGCTTTTTAATCATAAAATAAACAGATGAAGTCTTTCATTCTTATCAGAGATTGTCCTCCCTGCTTTGCTAGGGCAGGGTTTTTTTTAATCTAGTTGCAGAAAACTTCCCCACTGATTGGCCAATTTTTCCCTAAAACCTCCTCTGATGAGGTTGCAGTATATAAAACTAAATCTATTTCAGATTTCAAAACTGACCTAACTTTTGGACGCTCTACATTTCAGCATCTCTTATAGTTGAGAACCGCAGGAGTACATCTTAAGCATCTTAAGGATACTGAAATAGCCTCTTGCTTATTCAGATAGCAACTGACGATTTGCACTGGAAGATGATAACACTGAATGTCACTTGAGCAAACTAGCTATCAAGTGGAAGGCAAAAACTACCATTAAAAAAATCCTTTAGAACCTTTTAATTTTCCAAGACATGATGGGGAATTGAATTAATGTTAGCAAACATTCATTAACTGGGCTTCTGAACAACTCCTCTTCCTCATGTCAAAGTCGCTCAAAGTGTACTCTTCATCTGACAGATTATGTAAAGCTACATTGGGACAGCCACTTTCCTCCAATCAGCATGGATTGCACAGTCACCAAGACATGGGAATTAGGTACTGCTAGATAGTTTGAAGAGGAGCTGCTGTGGCTCAAGTGGTTAAGATCCTGAACTGCAGGCTGTGGAAGGTCAGTAGTTCAGCAGTTCGAGACCCGAGTGTGCCACATGACGGACTAAGCTCCCGTCTCTAGTTCCAACCGCATGACAGAGTAAGCTCCCGTCTTTAGTTCCAGCTCCTGCCAACCTAGCAGTTCGAAAGCAAGAAATTGCAAGTAGATAAATAGGTACCACTTCAGTGGGAAGGTAACAGCGTTCCATGCGCCTTGGTGTTTAGTCATGCTGGCCACATGATCACGGAAATGTCTTTGGACAGCGCCAGCTCTTCGGCTTTGAAACGGAGATGAGCACCGCAACCCTAGAGTCAGATTCAACGGGCTTTCGAGCAAGGGAACCTTTACCTTTTTTAAAAGATAGTCTGAAGGACCCCTCAAAATGATTGGCTTTGCAGCTTCCTGTTGGACCAGCCATGTCGAATCTGTTTTGTTCAGAGGATGAAAATCGACTCAGATTGGATCCATTTTGCAGTTCAGTGTAGATTTGTTTAGGTTGTGTTGTCTGTACATAAGTAGAATGTATGTCTCCATGTGTTGAAATTACACCTATATTTTGGATTTGGATCCCTGGGTTTAAAAAACAAAATCACGTACATCCAGACATTCACACCAACAACAGTTCCCTTGAATGTGGAACATTACCTGTGAAATGTCCTTAAGAACATAAGAAGAGCCCTGCTGGACCAGACCAATGTTCCATCTAGACCGCACAGTCATATGAGCATAGGAAGCTGCCTTATACGGAGTCAGACCCAAGATCGTTCTACTGACCTTTCTACTGCAACTGGGAGCATCTCAATGAGGTGTCAGATAGAGAAACATCTTTCTCGGCTTGCTACCTGAAGATCTTTTATTTATTTATTTATTTATTCAATTTGTATACCGCTCAATCCCAGAGGCTCTGAGCGGTTTACATAGGCATATTATACTTCCTCGCTAGGGCCACAATGTATATGGGGGAGGTGAGTGCCTACCAGGCAACCTGCCGGCTTGTTCTTTCTTCTTCCTGCGGCTTCGTGGTGGGTTCTATCTCGGCGCAGCTCCGCAGCAGCTCCTTCTGGGTTAGTTCCATAGTCCGCGAGTAGAGAAGCTGGGATGACTTGCATGCAAAGCTCTACCAGTGTGTTACGATCCCTCCCTGAATAAATGGATGATGTGGAAAAGCTATTTATTTATCTAAAATGTTTTTATGCCACATCATCTGATCAGGGCCCACAAGGTAGGAAACATAAAAACTTTATAACTTTTAAACAATTATAAATACAGATAGAATAATAACATTCAATGGAAAATACATAAATGAGCAACCCTAGAAAGAGGGCCAATAACCGTTGTTAGGGGTATGCCTGACGAAACAAAAAAGTCTTCACCTGCTGATGAAAGACACTAATAGAGGGAGACAGATGAATCGCCCTGGGGAGGGAGTTCCAAGGAGTTGGTGCCACGGCAGAGAAGGCCTTTTCTTGGGTTGCCACTCATCTAGCATCAGATGGTGAGGTAACCAAAGCAGGGTCTCCAAGGATGACCTGAACGAGGGGTAGCTTCATATGGGAGAAGGCAGTTCTTAAGGTATTTTGGTCTCAGGCCTTAGGGGGCTTTAAAGGTAAGTGAGCCAGTTTGGTGTAGTGGTTAAGTGTGCGAACTCTAATCTGGGAGAACTGGGTTTGATTCCCCACTCCTCCACTTGCAGCTGCTGGATGACCTTGGGCAAGCCATACTTCTGTCAGAGCTGTTCTTAAAAAAGCAGTTTCTGTCAGAGCTCTCTCAGCCTCACCTACCTCACAGGGTGTCTGTTGTGGGGAGGGGAAGGGAAAGGAGTTGGTAAGCAGCTCTGAGATTCCGAGTGAAGGGCGGGGTCTAAATCCAATCTCTTCTTCTTCTTCTTAAGTGCCAGCACTTTGAATTGAGCCCAGATGCAAATTGGAAGCCACTGTAGGTGGAACAAGACTGGAGTGATATGGTGCCCATGACCCCTCCAGTCAACACTCTGGCTGCACCAACTGTAGCTTCCAGACAGTCTTCAAGGGCAGCCCCACATAGAGCATATTGCAGTAATCTAATCTAGATGTTACCAGGGCATGTACCACAGTGGCAAGATCTGAAAAGCTAAAGATTGGTTCAAGCAAGTAGCCTCACTGGTGGTTCTGGTTGGAGCCACAGCCTTTTAGATTTTCCTGATGTACCATCTAAGCAGAGTTACACCCTTCTAAGCCCATTGACTTAATGGACTTAGAAGGTAGATCCAGGTCGGTAGCTGTGTTGGTCTGAAGCCATAGAACAAAGTTTGAGTCCAGTGGCACCTCTAAGACCAACAAAATTTTATTCAAGATATAAGCCTTTGTGTGCAAGCACATTAAAAGTGCCACTGGATTCAAACTCTGGACTTAGAAGGGTTAACTTTGCCTAGGGTGACTAAAAGAGAGCCCCATGACCTCACACAAATATCACTGGCTCTGCAGGACAGTTTTGAGATGTAGTATGTGTGTGTGTGCGTGTGTGTGTAAGACAGTGAGTAATGTGCCAGCACATTCCATCCAATAGTTGTCTTCTGATGGCTTCACTGTCTCATTGGTCCATGCCGCGTTCAGTGGCTTTATTTCTCCCACCCAGTCTGCACCAAAATACAGCTAGAAACATTTTGCAATAAATATCAATGGTAGCCATTGTTTAAAAGAAAGCAGTATTTTGCTCTCTGCTTTACTTTTCCATCATTCTGCCAAATTCCAGAGGGGTAGTTGTGTTAGCCTGCTGCAGCCAAAAATAATAAAAGTAGCCTCTTCAAGACAAACCAACATACTGCTTTGGTGAGCTGCAGTCCACTTCATCAGACACACGAGGATGCACTGGCCTGTCTTTGGTGGGCAAGGCTAATGCTATTAACGTTCAGCCCTGCCCTTCCCAAACTCTCAGCGGAGCAGTGCGGTCTTTATAGGATGCCCCTTGCCATGCGAGGAACACTTGAGTGGTCTCTTCTGTGCCTGTAGTGTTGTTGTTGTTTTACTCGCATGGATTTCCAGTAGCTAGCGATTATGGACTCCAAGGGCATCCAGCCTCCAATGTGCTGATAAAAAGGTATAAATAAATAATTGCAGTATAATGAGGTAGCCAGCAGAAGTTGTCTTAACATCAGGCGGCTGGTAAAAAAAAAGCCCTTGCCTTG
>NW_015170304.1:97712-101766 GCF_001447785.1 Gekko japonicus | reverse complement strand
AGCCGTCTGTACCCTGGTGCACCTTATCTGATAACAAGATTCTCTTTCTGATCAATATTCTTTCCCTTTGGATTTAATTATCATGCTGTCCTCTGGCTGCTCCCAGGACTGGTCCTTGTGTCCAAAATGGCATCACTTCTCAGTGCTAATCTGTTTTTAAGGGTATGAGTCTCTAAAAGGAGAGGAGGAGGGCCCTTTGTGTGTGGGGGGGTTGTGCGCGCAAAAGCCAGTGCTGTATTGAATGGTCTTGCATTAGCAGGCATGATGGTTGGCACATATCTCTCTCCTTTCCTGCAGGAACATTTCACACCGGAATGCAAGTTCAAAGAATCGGTTTTTGAGAATTACTACGTTACTTACTCCTCCATGATCTACAGGCAACAGCAGTCTGGGAGAGGCTGGTATCTGGGCCTTAACAAAGAAGGCGAGATCATGAAAGGAAACCATGTGAAGAAAAACAAACCCGCAGCACACTTCCTCCCCAAACCATTAAAAGGTAAAATTGCCTGAACTGAGTTTAGCATGCATGGAAAACAGGGGGTGTCCTTGCAGCCTCCATCAGCATTGACTGAAGACTGACCATAGATTTTCTATTCTTTTAAAGCTGATGGTGGGATGATCATTTCTTAAACTGTTTACAGGTTCCCCTGTGGCCTGTGATGTGCACACACTTGACCCTTGCCCCCGCCACCCCAGTTGTCTCAGCAGCAACAGGCTTTGCAGGGGTTCAGCATGTTTGAAAAACTTGCAGATCCTTTTTGAACAAAGGCAGCAGCAACATGGAAATGCTAAGAGTGTAAACCACAAGTAGCTCTCTCACGTGCCACCTGTGGCTCTCTCAAAAACTGCTGGCTATCTTCAGACTCTGAAAAAGAACTATAAACCTAGGCAGCATTCCCTTTGTGTGTAATTTGTTTCTTTTCATTTTCCCACCCTGCCTGTAGGAGCTTACAGTCTAAATTTTACCATTACTCTGTAATGTTTCAAGGTCACTGAAGATGTAAGCACTTTGGGGGGGCCACTATCATAAGAAATGCCTTGCTGGATCAGACCAGAGGTCCATCTGAGCCCACATCTGGTTTCCAGCCTGAGCAATCCAGATGTGCTGCTAGGAAGCTCAGAGGCAGGATGTGAACACAACACTCTCCCCATTCGTCTTCCCACAACTAGTATTCAGAGGTATACTGCCTTTGAACCTGGAGGTTCAACTTAGCTATTATGGTTAATTCATTTACTCCCCTTTGAAATCCATCTAAGCCAACTCCTATGTGTAGCACCAGGGAATCCCATACATGAATTACGCATTGTAAAAAGATCAAGTAACAGGAGAGTGGGTGGGAAAACTAAGGTTTGAGTGTGTGTAATTATTTCTGATCACATCCATTCCTTGTTCTCTTTGCCTGTTCCCTCCCTTTGATGTACCCTCTCCTATAGTACTCTGTAATGTTTCAAGGTCACTGAAGTCAAAACAAACCTAGAGTTTTGTGGCACCTTACAAGTGGACAGGTTTGTTGTGGCCAAAGCTTTTGAGGACTAATGCCCACTTTATCAGATGTATATCAGTTGACAGATCATACATGGGCTCAGAAAGAAAAGGTGGGGGGGAGCAGGTCAAAATGCAGGAAGTTCAGTCTGTGACATTTTTATGTATGGCTTAATAGAATAAGAACAGTGACTATTTGTAGGAGCAGTAATCACTATTACATCTAATTGAGCCTTGAAGAGAAATGTCAGAGGGGGACCCTTTGCACTTCCTTATCACTGGACTCCACTGGTCACAAGTCTTATTCTGTCTATACTGGTTGCCTGTTCCTTATGTTATCTTCGCACCAACCCTTTCAGGGAGTTTCAGGGGGCAGTCATGTTGGTCTACAGTAGAACAGTTAGATTTGGGTAAAATACCATCTTAGAGACCAACAAGATTTTCAGGGTATAAGCTTTCAAGAGTCAGAGCTCCCTGTGACTCTCGAAAGCTTATACCCTGACAACCTTGTTGACTTCTAAGGTGTCATTGGACTCGAATCTAACCTTTCAAGGAGGGAACTGACTTGGACCGTAATGGGATTTGAACCTAGGTCTCCCTAGTCGAGTGCTGTAATCACTACACTGTGCTGGCACACAAGTACATACAAACTACATGCATGCATGTGCAAGCGCTGCCCAACTTGTTTTCACTGGGGTGCACATCTAGGAGGGAAGCCCTTATTACCAGGCAGGGAAAACATTAAGCCCCTGTTGGAAGCAGCTGCGAGGATGGATTAGAAGGGGAACACTAAACAACTTGGAGAGTCCCCCCACACACACACCATCATCTCTACCAGTCGATGGTCTCTGTGTTCTACCGAGCCCCAGCAAATGCTGCAGTATTTGGTGAAGTTTGGTTTAGTACATAAAAAAGCAAAACAAAATGCAGTGAAGCTGTGCATCTCTGCAAGCATATTTTACACTATAAAATGTAAGAGATTTTAATTATAATCCGTTTTGGTCGAAAAGCAGGGTATAAATATATCCAATATCTGCCAAAGGATGCCCCTTCTAGAATGACCTTAGATATATATTTACAACCATCCTCCAAAACATCCCAGGAAGATTAGAGGAATGGTATACCACCTTCTTGCAGACTTTGAATCTGAAACCTTGGGTAGAGATTCTGTGTAGCTGCCAGAGTCTACCAAGGTACAGTGTTGATCCAGTGACACATATTTGCTGTTTCATGTGTGTGTGTGTGTGTGTATTTTCTTCTAACTGCAAAGTGCTCTGCTTGGGGCTGTCCTTGAAGACAACCCAGAAATGACAACTGGCCAAGAATGCAGCAGCCCCACTGGTCTGAGGGGCTAGCCACCAGAAACATAGAATAAAATAGGTAGAATAGAATAAGAATGCAGCAGCTCCATTGGTCTGAGGGGCTAGCCACCAGAAACATTTGTTGCCCATTTTGAAGCAAGTATATTGGCTGCCGCTCAGTTTCCAAGTTCAGTTCAAGGTGTTGGTTATGACCGTTAAAGTCCTTCACAACCTGGGACTCCCATATTCGAAGGACCATCTCCTTCCATATGTCCCTGTGCACCAACGACAGTAACCAGGCAGCCACCTGTTGGTTATTCCACCACCTGTCTGGCATTGACCAGGTCCTTGGCCTTTTCTGTCATGGCTCCTGCTCTGGAATGGGCTCCCTGAAAGGGGGGGGGATCTCCCAGGAGATCTTCCACCTGTTTGCCAGGGCTTTTAAGGCCTCTTTTGAGGGTGGAAGGATATGGGACTTTGGTTTTAGCTGGGGATGTTTTAACTATTATTGTAAACCACCTTGAATGAAGAGGAAAGGTGGGATATAATTGTTTGAACAAATAATAAATAAACCACTCTGTAAATGCATGCTTCATTCTGCTGATCCATGACTGTAATAAATTATTGATTGATTGAGCTGCCAACGGAAGACACACTTTATGCATCTCACAAAATGGGCTCCAGCCAGCCCAAGCTTCTGGCACAGTCAACATCCGTATCCATAAGATGCCTTTTTGTGTTTGCTACACAAGGCTAACACAATATAACAATGAAACAGGAATCTATCAGAATCTAACCTCCTCTTTCTTTCTGATTTGTGTCCCCCTGCAGTGGCCATGTATAAAGAACCCTCCCTCCACGATCTTACAGAATTTTCACGGTCCGGCAGTGGAACCCCAACAAAAAGCAGAAGTGTCTCAGGAGTCCTAAACGGTGGGAAATCCATGAACCAGAACGAATCGACGTAGCCAGGTTGCAGGGGGAGCAAGTGGAGAGATGCATCAATGGAACCTTACCTCTGGAGTCACAGTTGAACCCTTCCTTAGCAGTCAATCATCCAAACGTTCCGTTCCAGACAAGCCGCCGAACTTGCATAGGGTCATGTGTCTTACCAAGCCATTAGACCTGGTTGTTAAACAACAACAAAAAAGTATTTTTTTTAAAGGAGAGAGATCCAACATAACATAGAATATGCTTGTGCAATCTTACAAGGATAGTCAAACATAAATTGCGGCATAAAATTGCAGAGAAGAAATATCCATCTCACTCT
>NW_015170304.1:86499-97530 GCF_001447785.1 Gekko japonicus | reverse complement strand
AGGGGAGGGCGGGGAGAGGGAGGGACCTCAGTGGGCTATAATGCCATAGAGTCCACCTTCCAAGGCGGCCATTTTCTCCAGGTGACCTGATCTCTGTCACCTGGAGGTCAGTTGTAATCCCAGATCTCCAGCCATCACCTGGAGGTTGGCAAGCCTATTTCTAACCAAGAAAGGAATCCAGTCGAATACTTTTTTGTTCCTTCAAAAGAAATTATAATGCTTAATGTGTTTTCTATATAGCATTAGAGGGGCTAACAGAAAACATAAACTATGGGGTTTTCCTGGCTTGACGTTTTATATCAAAGACTACTTTTTTGTTCCTTCAAAAGAAATTGTAATGCTTAATGTGTTTTCGATATAGCATTAGAGGGGCTAACAGACAGAAAACATAAACTCTGGGGTTTTCCTGGCTTGACGTTTTATATCTCTTAAGGCTTGGTGAGGGGAAAGAAACCCCAATATATTCTTTTTAATTTGGGATAGTGAAACTGTTTGATTTCTTAACTCCAATGGGTCTTCAAAGCTGTGTCTTTACAAAGCAGAAATAATGCTAATTATTAGTAGAATACGGAAAAACAAAAATCAGGTTCTGGAGCTGAGCGTTGAAGCCTTGGGCTCCTGTGAACAGTGTTCTTGTGATTTTAACACACCGAAATATATATATACAGTTTTTTATAGATTTGTAGTAATAATGTCCTTGTGCTGACCCCAGTCTGTAAGAACCAAGGTGTTATGTTAACCCAACTCACTGGAAGATAAGCTTTTTTTTAAAAAAAGGAATAGAATTATCCCCCCAATGTACATTTTCTTTCCCCCTCCCATCTCTCTCTCTCCCTAATTACATTTTGTGTATCGTATTCAAAAACTATCGTCGTGGCTTCTTTTCTAAAAGACAGAAACTGTGGAATTAAGGTGACTTACAATTTTTTTATAAGAAAAATGTCTTCTTTGTAAAACTCCTTTCACGTGTACTGGATACATGAAATCTGGGTAGAAGGAACCATCATGACATGCACCCTCCAAACATGTTGAAGAGCAAACCATGGGGTACAGTCCAGGTCCTTCTACCTGTTGAGAGAAGGTTGCCATGGGGGGTTGGGTTTCAGAAACATGTAGCATAGCTTTCCCCTCAAGAGGGTGAAGCTGCTGGATAAATATGGGAGAGGTACAAGAGCATCTTGGCATCCCATGACTGGCCATAAGCATTGAAATGAGCCCAGCATGGCAGGGGAGAGATATGGTACATTCTCTTCTGGATCCCTAATTGCTCCTTTCTCTCTTCATGCAGAAGGGTCTGGATCAGGCCCTCCTTCATTTTTTAAACAGAAGTCTTTTGTTAGGTTTCCGTTTTAGTTCATCATATCCGTTGCATGGAAGAAAGTTGGAATATTGGCTTTAAGAGTTGCATGACATGTAAAAGAGTTTTGTGCATTGCGCTCTGTTGGCATCTGTTGCAGATTATGTACAAAGCTGACCTGGTTCGGTACAAGCCGTTCCCTTCCGCTTTGGACAGAGGAGATGTTTATTATTTGTTGTATACGACCACGCACTGAATAAACTATTTATAGTAAGATGAACTTTTTTAAAAAATGCAGCTTGGCTGTTTGTTCCACACAAAAAAGTTTTCTCGATTGTCCAGAGAAATGGGGGGCTCGCAGCAACTCTGTGAGACAAATAAAGGTAGGTATGTGTGCATCTGTGGGTGTGATATCAGCTCACAGAGGGAGTTTTGTAGCTGAGCAGAAGTTAAAAGCCAGGCCCTCGTAGTTGCCAATAAAATTAAAAATGAGAAAATACCATTTTACTCAACTCTTTGTGTTGATGCTGATTGCACAGAGAGACACAAGGGAAGGCAAAATATTAACTTTGGGCAGTAAGAGACTTGGGTCAAGCCCTCTGTACATTTTTGGCTTAGATTAAGGTCTTTCAGTTAATTTGTATATGACTAAGTTACCAGGCTTTGCTGAATTTTAATCCCCCCCACACAATTCATTTGTTTTAATACTGTATGGATACTTTAAATAGAAAAATAACTCAAACATTAAACATTTTTTTAAAATTGTGGAATGGTGGCACTTTGTCCATTAAAAAAACCCCTGTGTGAAATAGCCCCATTCCTATAGTCCTATGGGGTAAGAAGGAAAGTAAAGACTCCCACTCCAGAATGGGGTGGCAACTTTGTGGATGGGATTTCCTTAGGATCTGCACTTGGCATGGATCTTCTGTTTATTTATTTGAAACATTTATTAGCCACCTTTCTTTCCCACAGAGCTTGAGGTGGCTTACAACACAGATTTTAAAAAAACACATAAAATACATTAGAAATATAAACACTAAAATTTAAAATCACATCTCAGGACTGCCAGTAAACTCAGGGGTCTTTTCGTAGAAAAAGAGCTGCAGGAGCTCATTAGCATATGGTATGCTAATAAGCTACTAGGCTATTAGCATATGGAAGTGATGTCAGAAGGGGAAGCAAAAGGGGGGGAGGCATCTTCAAAAGCCTCTCCTTTCCTTCCCCAGCTGGCCTGGGGGCGGGGGAGTGAAGAGAGAAGGAGTTTAAAGTTTAAACCCCTTCTCACTAGAGTTGGGCCACAGAAGGAGAAAAGAGGGAAGGAAAGAGAGAGAGTAGAGAGAAAGAAGGAAGGAAAGGAGGGAAAGAAAAGGAAAGGAGGGAAAGATGGCAAAGAGATGGAGGGAGGGAGGCTCTCCCACCACCACCCATCAAGCCCCCGCCACCCCCATCACCGTGGATCCCTTACTGGTTCAGTGGGGCCCGGGGAAGCCGGCGGCAGGGCTCTCCAGCCTCCCCCCAAGCTGCAGCACTCCTGCGCAGGCCCGGGGGGCCGTGGCGACAGGGTTCTCCGGCCTCCCCCGAGCCGCAGCACTCCTGCGTGGGCTTGGGGAACATGACAGCGGGGCTCTCCGACCTCCCCCGAGCTGCAGCACTTTCGGCATGGGGAGCTAGGGATGGGGCTTGCTGCCCCCGCCATTAGCACGGGCTCCTGGGCTGCCGGAGTGGTGCTCTGGCGCGCTCCAGCCCCAAAAGACCCCTGAGTAAACTTAATCAGATGCAGCCATAAATAAAATTGTCTTCAACTGCCTTCTGGAAATCAAAAGTGAGGGGCCCGCTTCATCTAAGAACATAAGAGAAGCCAATGTTGGATCAGGCCAGTGGCCCATCCAATCCAACACTCTGTCACACAGTGGCCAAAAATACCAGGTGCCATCCAGGACGTCCAGCAGTGTATTATGAAGCACATCTCCGTAGTGAGGTTGTTCCATGATTGTGGGGCTGCTACTAAAAGGCCCTTTCTTGAATACCCATCAAACAGAGTTGCTAGATCCCTCCTGGCAACCAATGGGGGTGGGGGAGACTTAAGAGAGAGAAAAAGGCCCAGTTGATGTCACACAGGAAGTGATGTCATCATGCTACGACATTGTGGGAATGCTCTGATATTTGGGCAAAAACTCTGTAAAAATGGCTTCTACCATATATCTTTGCCAAATTCCAGAGCATCACCCAGAACTTGCTGGTGTAAGGATGTCACTTCCTGTGCAAGGTTGCCTGGGCCTTCCTCTTTCTCCTGGTAAGTCCCCTAGTGGCCAGCTGATTGGTGGGGGGCAGGGCATGGGGGCAGGGGACCCGTACTTCTACCAGGGCACTGGCAACCCTACCACCAAACAAGCTTCTGTGATTGATGGGACAGTCAGAATGACCTCTCCCTGTGATCTTAATTCCCTGGGAAGAACATAAGGGGAAAAGACGGTCCTTCAGATACTTTGATTCCAAGCCCGGTAGGGCTTTAAAAGTCAAAAACAATACTTTGAATAGTGCTCAGGTATGGGTCTGTAGCCAGTGCACTTGCTGTAATATCAGAGTCACACACACATATTTCTTACATATTTCCTCCCATACACACACACACACCTGTGCCAATGTGACCACCTCACTGAAGAGAAGAAGATTGCTAACCAGGGCCACATGCCCACAGATACATATAACAAATGTCACAGGGGTATTAAGTCTGTTAGTGCAAAAAAAACAAGTGGGAAAGGGGGGAGCTGTATTCTATGGAAGTTTTTGCTAGAGCATAAACGTGTTATAACATTAATTCATAGAGAAATGAAATATACATTAAGTTTTCCTTGGAGACCATCCACTGGGTCGAGTCAAGAAAGATGTTCCAGAGTTCCACACTGCCCAGGCTTACATGGGCCTTGTTCCGATTGGGGTAAGGGAGAAGTGGGCTTCAATTTCCCCCATTTCCCTGACCTGGAATGGCCACCAGTAGCTGCTGTTTGCTCCACTAGGGGTTTCATGTGTACCGATGCGCTTCATAATGCGTTTCCCAAGTGGACGTTTCCCTGTGTGCTGTAGCCCTCCTCCAAATTGGATCCTTGCATGCCTGGGAAGTGCAGAACTCTGGAACTTATCCCCCAACCCAGGGAAATCCCAGGGACAGTTAGGCCTTTAGACCGCTGCCCTCTTCCAGGGCAGGAGACCGGATGGAGCCAGAGGGTTTATGAAAAAAGCCTACCTCCCCCCCAACCCACCAGGCTTTTTACTGGTGACATCCAATGTTCCCTCTAAGCTGTGGAGTCTTGTGAGCAAAAATTCTACTTTGTGAGCTACTGGCCTTAAAGTTGTGAGTGAGTGATTTGGCTACTGCATAAATTAGTTTGCTCTGGAGCCATCCTCCCTGAGCTGAGACAAAAATGTGTGAGCCGGAGGCTAAAAAACTGAGCTAGCTCACACTAACTCAGCTTAGAGGGAACACTGGATGACATCATAATTTCCATTTAATCAACGGGAGTGTGTTTCTAGAATATTAACATTTCTGCTTTTTTCTTTAATTTCCCTTCAGTTGCCTCAAGGGCACCAGCTTTTCCATCCTGGGGCCCAGCTCCTCCCACCACATTGTTACAAGTTTCCCTGTCCCATGCATTTTGACGAAGGAGGTTGTGGCCCCACATAGAAATGTGCAGCACCAGCTGGTGAGGAAGGATGGTTTTGGCCCTGGGTATTTCATAGCAGTACCACGAGAGAGTTTCCATTCATATGGAAAAAAGACATGTAACAGAATCTGCAGAGGAAACAAACAGGTATTAATCTCGTACCAACACAGATTTTTGGCACCAATTCTTGGCCCAGACAGCATGTATTTTGGGTCCAGGTGGAATATCAGCCTGTCTTGCCAACTGTTTATCCCTCCATTGGGCTTCCTGCCTCAAGTTCCGAGAGGCAGAGGAAATTTCTGCAGGAATCCTTTAAAAAGTGTTCTGTACGCACAACAGCTTTCCAAGCTGCGCCCTGCCCCCAAACAAGCAAAACGTTTCCTCCTAAACATAAGAGGTTGTGCGTCACAGTTTTGGCTGACAAAGATTAATTGCACGCATGCACCCTCCCCCTTTAAATTTCCGGCTGGTCAAGACCAAATCAATATTTCATTGTCAGCACAGCCTAGAAAGCCATTAGAGGCCATCTTCCAGAAACCTGGGTGGGAGGGGGACAGAACGCTCCATTCAGACCATGAGCCCAGCCATATTTTCTTTGCAGATCTCAATCCATTCTTTTCACCTGACTGAACAGGCACCTGTGGAAAATGACCTGCATTCATTAGTTAAATGTGGGGTCCGTCTCCTCCTAGAGGATTCTATAGGGTATTAGCACCCAAGCAGGGCCAGGGCGAGGACCTGCCAAACACCACCACTATCACCCCCCTCCCCCTACTGAGGGTGGTGGCAATTTTGGGGCATGGCAAGTCCTAGCCCTGGCTGTGCTTTTATACTAGTACCCTACAACGAAGGTTGCCAGCTCCAGGTTGGGAAATACCTGGAAATTTTGGGGGTGGAGCCTGGGGATGGTGGGGTTTGGGGGGGATCTTCAGCGGGATATGATGCCATAGAGCCCACCTTCCAAAGTGGCCGTTTTCTCCAGGGGAACCGTTGCCTGGCGATCAGTTGTAATCTCAGGAGATCTCCAGCCACCACCCAGAGGCTGGCAACCCTAGCTATAGAAGACTGATGTGTATGGGTGGGTGGATGTACAGTGCAGGTGTAGCAATAAAGTGCCTCTCCGGGGGGGTGGGGGATCTAATGCTCTCTGCACTCCATTTGCTACTAAGCACCACAACAGACGTCCACCTTCATTTGCCTCTGAGTGTGTGCAGATTTCAAGAATCCCGCCCCATGTCTTGGTTTCACACGGCATACATGCAATCTGTCATGGTGTGTTGGCAAAAATGAAATCCCTTTGCACATGTTGGGATACCAGCCCTGGGCACATTCTTTTGCCAGCAGTCAGAAGGTAACGGTGATGTCTGAGATCACTGGGCCAGCTACTGGAGAGGGAGGGTACAAGCAGAAATACAGGGAATCATCAACTCCATCTTTGGCGTTGCTTAGAGACGCTGCAGAATCCCAGGGTGGATTAAAGCAGGTCTTCTATTGAAAAGGATTGTGCTCAGACACTGGAACGGCAAGCGCAGCGATTGTTCCTTGTGGCCAAGCAGCAGCATCAGATAGCAGTCCACAAAACACGCCAGTCGCTGCATATCAACACCAACTCTGCTGCAATGGCAGTTCACTGCTCACATGCCTCCCTCCCTTCAGAAACTTACCTGATATGGAGACACAGAAGAGTCCCAGCTCTCCTCCCAGACATATTCACTTTACAGCCACTTGGGCAAGAGGGTAGCAGTGCCTCCCTCTGGGTCCTCTTTTGTCCTGGTTTGAAACAAGAAAGGAAACTGTGCTCTTGAGCATGTAGAAACTCCTTTCCCTTATCAATGTATAATCACAGCTAGCTTCTAAATGGCTGAGGGTAGGAGAAAAGGCATCCTCCAAGGCT
This sequence comes from Gekko japonicus, assembly GCF_001447785.1. Lineage (NCBI taxonomy): Eukaryota > Metazoa > Chordata > Lepidosauria > Squamata > Gekkonidae > Gekko > Gekko japonicus. The sequence goes on along the minus strand of NW_015170304.1, from coordinate 90,677 downwards.
GAACACTTACTTTGAGGGAGGCACGTATGGCCTCTTCAGCTGTCAGTCATGCAGGGGACATCATAGCCCACGAATGTAAAGGGGACCGTGGAAACGGGGCTGATGGATTCTGGCAAATGCACACACGCAGGTCAATGCACACACCGTGAGCTTCTTCCCATTCAACCAAAACCCAATCAGTATAAGATGAATTGCCATCGAGGCTGGCTTAATCATTTGTGGCCTTTTTGTTGACCCAGAGGTTACAATCCATTGTTTGCAATGATGGATCAAAAGCTTATTATTCACATTAATGAGGAATTCCAAAATGTTTCAACTGTACACACTTGCTGGCTATCTCAGAATCCTTGGGTTCAGCTGTAGATGGCTGGAACTGAACCTGGAACCATCTGCATACTCTGCCACTGAGCCATAGCCTCCCTTGTCCCCCATGTTCCTGTGCCATGCAGGAATCAAGCAGGTGGAGCATTTCCTGGAAATGTTATAAGGCAGTGGTGGCGAACCTATGGCACGGGTGCCAGAGGTGGCACTCAGAGCCCTCTCTGTGGGCACACGTGCCATTGCCGCAGCCAGGCCCAGACCATCATTACAGTGTCGAATTCTCTGCCAAATCATTTTAAGTAAATGAAAGCATTTGGGATTGCTTTCCTTACTTTGTTTGGATCATCTTAGGTTAATGTATGAGTTGTTTTTTGTAAAGTAAAACTTCAGTATTCAGGTTAAATTGCCGTGTTGGCACTTTGCGATAAATAAGTGGGTTTTGGGTCGCAGTTTGGGCATTCGGTCTCTAAAAGGTTCGCCATCACTGTTATAAGGGATGCTTCAACAGTTATAGGGCTGCTTTTAGACACTGGAGGAGAGCCAAGTCTTTTGTTGTGGCTTTAAAAAGAAAGAAAAGAAAAAGGTGGGCAAATGGAATGATGAGGCAATATGGTCGATGCTAAGATTCAGTAAAAAATGGGCAAGAAGAGATGGGGTGGGGGACTGACTATATTTAACAATTCCAATCTTATAAAAAAAAAACACGTGGACCTAGAAGTGCCAGCAGCTTCCTTTGTTGATGTGTTTTTGGCAGCTGTACAGCTTTAGAGAAAATGGCAAGAATAATATTAGTAAAAGGCGAACTTAGTTGAACACCTCTGTGACGCTCGACATCAAAGACCAGCCTAATTATCTAGATCTGTCAAGTTTTCTCTGGAATCAAGAGCACAGAAAGACATTCCTGGCCTACTTGCAGCATCCTGAAGTTAGAGATAAATGCATGAAGGTTTTGTCAGCTTTTGATTTCCGACATTTTGTTGTTATCCCAAAGAGGCTGGGAGAAGACACTAGAGGGAGCTGAGAGAGAGAAGTAGGGGGGGTGTCTGTGTGGAAATGGGTACACTTTGGTGAGGAGGCAGACTCCAGAGGGTACATCCCAGTCTCCAAGCCCATGACCACAATATGGCCTATGAACGTCATTCAATAACAAAAGAGACATGGTTCTTTTCAGATATTTATTTATTTATTTATTGTCAGATTTGTTCCCTGCAGAGCAGGCTCAGGGCGGCTTCCAAGTCACATAAATACAGAATAAAACATACATAGTTAAAACACAACAGTTAAAAATAATACAATACAAAGTGCTGGCAGCGATTAAAATTCAATTAGGTGGAATACTTTCAAATGGATTTCCAACAGTACTAGATGTTCTTCTGCTCGTCGGCTCTTATAACAGCTGCTCGATGATAATACTAGATACTTTTCTGCTCAACGGGTCTCCTGGCAGCTACTCAATGGCAAAATTATGGGCCGGCGGCCCCTAATTAAATGCCTGGCAGAAGAGCTCCGTCTTGCAGACCCTGTGGAACTGAGAAAGATCCCACAGGGCCCTGATCTCCTCTGGGAGCTCATTCCACCAGGTAGGGGCTGCCACCGAAAAGGCCCCGGTCCTAGTAGCAGCTAGCCTGGCCTCCCTTGGGCCAGGGAGGGTCAGCCGGTTTTGAGACCCAGACTGTAGTGCTCTTTGGGCTATATGCAGAGAAAGGCGGTCTCGTGGGTATGTTGGACCCCAGCCATATAGGGCTTTAAAGGTAAGAACCAGCACCTTGAAGCGGATTCAGTATGCTATTGGCAGCCAGTGCAGTGTCCTTAGCACAGGCTGGATGTGCTCCCTTCTAGGGAGACCCATCAGCAGCCTGGCCGCAGCATTCTGCACTAGCTGTAGCTTCCGAATCTATGACAAAGGCAGCCCCATGGAGAGAGCGTTACAGTAGTCTAGTCTCGAGGTGATCATCGCATGGATCACTGTAGCCAGGTCAGTACGGTCGAGGAAGGGAACCAACTGCCTAATCAGCCTGAGATGATAAAAGGCCGACTTGGCAGTGGTTGCTACCTGGGCCTCCATGGTAAACTCCTAACCTCCAGCGCTGGGACCAAAGAAGCCCCATCGAAGGTCGGGAGTGGGATCCCCATCGCCGAACCGCCTCACCCTAGGCACAGGACCTCTGTCTTTGCTGGATTCATCTTCAGCCAACTCAGTCTAAGCCAACCAGTCACAGCCTGCAATGCCCGATCCAGGTCTTCTGGTCTGGAGTTTGACCGGCCACCTAACATCAGATAGAGCTGGGTGTCATCAGCGTACTGGTGACATCCCAGCCCAAACCTCCGAGCAATCTGGGCAAGGGGGCGCATATAGATGTTAAATAACATCGGGGACAGCACAGCCCCCTGAGGCACACCACACTCAAGTGGGTGCCTCCTGGACTGCTGTTCCCCTAGCTGCCACCCTTTGTCCCCAACCCTGGAGAAAGGAAGCAAGCCACTGCAAGGCGAGTCCCCAAATTCCTGCATCGGCAAGGCAGTGGGCTAACAGCTGATGGTTGACTGTGTCAAACGCGGCCGACAGATCTAACAGCAATATCGCCATTCCGCCTTGATCCAGATGTCTCCAAAGGTCATCAGTGACCAGCACCGTCTCCGGCCCATGACCCAGACCAGCACCGTCTCCAGCCCATGACCCAGACGGAAGCCGGACTGGAAGGGATCTAACATGGAAGCGTCATCCAGAAAACTCTGCAGCTGTATTGCCACCACCCTCTCAATCAATTTGCCCAAATAGGGCAAATTGGAGACCGGCCAATAGTTGGTCAATTCGGCCGGGTCTAAAGATGGTTTTTTCAAGAGACGGCGGACAATCGCTTCCTTGAGAGCCCCGGGGAACTGTCCCTCAACGTTTTCCCCCACTATAGAGAACAATGGAGGGGATGGGGCCAACCTGTTTGGGGGCCCATAGAATTGGACCCCCGGGTTCAATGTTTTTGAAACATGGAGGGTATCTTAGGGAGAGGCTCCAGCAGCTACCCTGCGATTTTGGAGCCTCTCCCTCAAATCCCTTCCCCTCCAGCCCCCAGAATATATCCTATGTTTTCGCCTTTGACTTCAATGGCCCTTAGGATATAATGGGGCAGAACTGCGGGAAGCCGATTCAGATCAGAGAATCTGATTCGGCCCACAGCAGCCTGAAAGGGGCCCAAATGGGCCATTTTCGGTCGTGCATTCGGTTCAGACAAACCGAATGCACATCCCTCCAGCAACCGGCTTGCTCGGGCTCTCTGCAGTCGCAGGGATCCTGAGCAAGTCAAGGGAAGGGAAGGTGGTTTAAACCGCCTCTCCTTCCTTCCAGCAGCCGGCTTGCTCGGGCTCCCTGAGCAAACTAAGGGAAGGGAAGGTGGCGGAGCAGCTAGAGACATTGCGCCTCAGCTCCACAAGTAATGAGCACTCGAGCCCCACCCCCAGCAGCCCTCAGGCCGGAGCACCTGGAACAGTCTTGGGAGGCGGATTGGCAAAAAGCAAAACCAAAAGCGCAGGAACTCAAGAAAATTCCAGGAATGGAGCCGGTTCCTCTTCCACAGCCCAAAATGCGACCCACGAACTCTGAGCTTGCTTTTTCTCATTTGCGAGTCTGGCCTCCGCACTCCTTTAACGAGGCAGCCCTGAAGCTTGGGGCAGCGGGAGTCTCTTTGCACGCAGCTTGTGCAGCTGGCTGAGTGCCTCTTCTGCTTGCCCACCTCTTGCCTCTGCACCTCATCTTCTGCCAGCCATGGAGGATCCCAGCTCGCCCAGGCTTCTTGCCTCCTGCTTCCTCGGCCCTCTGGTGCACGGGTGAGTCCCCAAAGTTTGACTCCTCCTCTACAAGT
>NW_015170304.1:73980-85986 GCF_001447785.1 Gekko japonicus | reverse complement strand
GATGTCAGGGTGTGTGGCCTATGCAAATGAGTTATGCTAATGAGTTATGCTAATGAGCTCCTGCACCTCTTTTTCTACGAAATGACCCCTGCACGCACACACACACACACACACATATATATACAGCTGCCCACACTGAAGTGCCACATGGCTCTGTTACCACTTTTTCTGCCTCGTCACAGCTCAGTAAAACCTGTGAGGAACATAAGCTAAACTCTGAAAGCACTCACCAGTTAAAGTATAGGTACCAAATGAAAATAATGACATTGACTTTTACTGGAGGGAAAAATTCTCCTCAAAAGAAAGAGAGTTGGTTTTTATACCCTGCTTTTCTCTACCTCAAAGCAGCTTACAATTTCTTTCCCTTCCTCTCCCCACAACAGGCATCCTGTGAGGTAAGTGGGGCTGAGAGAGCTCTGAGAGAACTGTGACTGGCCCAGGGTCAACCAGTAGGCATTATGTGGAGGAAGAGTGGGGAATCAAACCCGGTTCTCCAGATTGGAGTCCACTGCTCTTAACTGCTACACCACTCTGGTTTTTACTCTCTCACACAATTGCCCCAAAGGCAACTTTAAGAAGATCCTCCATTTAGGACTGAATTTGAAATAAGGGATCTGTTTAGTTTCTTCAGTCTTTAGCAGGCCCTGCCAAATTTCTAGAGGCATCAAGCAATTCAGCAAGGAAGATACAAGAGGAGAAGAAAAGGCATAAAGTCAGGATATCTCCACATGTGAGGCTGGCTGGTAATTACAGCTTCAGTCAGTCTGCAGTGTAAAAGCCAAAACTCAGATTGGCCAGAATGCCTCTTCTCCACCATTACCAGCTGAGCTCCCTGATCTTAACATGACCGTGGTACAGATTTATAGATTATTTAAGCCTCTCATCGTGTTTTGCTTTCATTTCTCTGTATTTTGAATAGGACAAAAAGGCACATTGACAGTAAAACCTTCTGTTTTATTCAGACCAACCAGGTTTCAAAATGCAGCATGCTTCCAGCAGTCTTCAAAGGCTCTGCCTTTTGTTTCCCCACATGCTTTGGACTCCCCCCCTGGGATACATATTTATGTGAGACCACCTCCCCCCCTTCAAATTTCAGTTCGAAATTGAGTCCTGCCTTTGCACAATGACATTGTGAAATAATAGAATTTGCATTCCACGGGACTCTTCCTTAGGCTTCAAGGTCAAGAACAATTAATAAGGGAGGGGAACACATTTTTGGGTACTGCCATTGGGCCCCCCACTCTATCACGCCCTCTTGGTTCAGACAGAACACCGTCGTTATTGCAAAATGATTATTCTCAGCTGCCTGAAATATGCCATAAACTAGCCCATGTCGTACCTCTTTTACACTCTACTGATTTCAGTGATTTAAGCAAGAACTTAACTCTCTGTTATCACTGTGCCAATTCATTCACTACCTTGCAGTCCTGGACTCTCTAAGCCAAGGATGTGCTTGCCATCTCCTGATGGACCACCAGCACTAACAATGCCAATTCATTCACTACCTTGCAGTCGCGGACTCTCTAAGCCAAGGATGTACTTGCCATCTCCTGATGGACCACCAGCACATTTGTAGTGGCTCCTCTTCTACCTGCTGCCATTGTTGGGATTTTTGCTCTGATCCAGCAAGGCACAGCCTGTGTTTTAAAGCAAACTCCCCAGGAATCGATGAAGGCTTACTTATTATACATTTCAAACACAGTTGGTGGGCACTCTGGAAAGAAAGTCTAAGCTCGTCTCAGTTCCTACCTTGAAAGCAAAGTATACAAATAGAAATTACTACCTGCACACACACTATTACAATTTCTAAAGACTAAACTCAGTTACACAGCAGGTCTCAAACTGGCTTGCTAGAAATTTTGACAATCTGTACGTCTGTGTAAAATATATAACATTTTATTTCTTTAAATGGTTTCCATGTGGTTGCTTTTTGTTTCTGTCTCGACACAGAGACGGGATCTATGCTGAGACCTGTGTAGCAATTGAATTGCCAATTCTGAAAGGGCACAAGGAAAGTGGTTTCCTTAGAAACAGAAGTGTGAGTTTTTTAAAAAAAGCTTTCTGAGCATCTTTCCCTTCAGTAAATAAGTTTTTCCTCACTTTAGCAGGCTGTCTGGGGAAAACACACACACACACACTTAAGAACCCAGAGCAGCTAAAACAGCCTCAATTACAAGGAGAAATTTCTTAGTGGAGTAGATGACAGATGATTTGATTTTTAAAGGAAGCAAAAACATTTTTAACCATAAGACAACTTATAATTTTTATGCATGATATCAAACATCTGGAGTGGAAAACAAGGCTGAATATCTGCCCACGCACGCCGCCAGGGAAAAAAATAGAGGAAAAAGACAACATTTTTTTAAAATGTGCATTAAGAAATCAATAACAGTCATGATGTATTAATTGCAGTTGCCAAATATTATTAATGTTGTTACCATTTCCAAACAAAACAAAAAATGCTTCTTATTCACTATCTCATTCATTCCCCAAAACCTTCTATAATCTTATTCCCATTTTATGGATTGGGGAAAAGATGAATATAGCAACAGATACGGCAAAGCCAGCTGCCGCTTATGAACCTTGGCTCTGAGCCTAGTGTGAGTGTGAGGGACAGCAGGGGTAGAGAAGCATATTTATTTTTGCAACCCTTGAACAAAGCAATTACATAATCGTAATACTTGACTGCATACTCCTGGGTGGTGGTAATTTTCTATGTGTTGCACCTTAAAGAATGCTAACTCAAAACAAAATCAGTGTTGCGGGCCTTCAGACAAAGTGCCTTGCAGACCCAGCTGTTATGATGACATGCCCTTTGAGCATATACAATATGCATTTCCTTAGCATTACATAACAAAATGTAGCTTCAGGACATGTGAGAACGGGATAGGCTCCCCCAGCATCACAGGTGATTTGGTCCTTTAAACCTCCTTTCCAAGCATTATATCCAGCCCTTCCTTTTCTCTCATCCCCCTCCATGCTTAAAAGGGAACAAGGGGATGCCTGACTCTGATCAGAGAGGCTGCCACAAAGTACAAGGAGGAGATGGGAAGAGCCTTTGCTCACGGCAGGCTCCCCCTACATGATGGCCCTTTGAAAAGCTGAGAGAGATCTTTTCTGGGTTTCTAAGTGGGTAAATGTTGAGTTCCTTGCACAGCCACTGAATGCAGGATTTCTCACAAGCAGTCCATTCCTTTTCATCTCTTAAGAACAACCTGGAGGGTAAGATAGTGAGGGGAAAGCAGCATTTTGTCATGGACCTATTTTGACTTTTAAATAGTAATTATTTTAACAAAGAAAAAAAATTTCACACTTGCCTCTCCAAAACCACAAAATGCTTGGGCTTGTGTTTTTAAGCTGGTGATTCCCAGATTGATTCTGCAAAATGGGCGTGCCACATTCAAACCGTACCATCCTGCTGGAGACTGCCACTCTTCTAGGGCTGCTGAAAGAGGGGAATCCAAGGCACTGTCCCTCTCCCTTTCTGGCCTATGTATGGGTAATGACATCATCCCTTACTTTGCCTACAGCTGCCAGGTGTGAGGGATTCCCGGTAGCATCCCCATTGTTCAGAAAGCAAGTTGTTCCCCCTCAACCCTGGCAAAGGAGACCATCTTAATTGGACTATCCCTACAATTGCACAGAAGATGAAGTGTTTCCATTGTTCTGGATGCAATCAAGAGAATTTATTTTTAAGCATAAATACGAAGTATGACCCCAGTTGGGGTAAACAAAACATTTGAATTTCTCATATTCACTGATGGGGTCTGAACTGGCAGTGACAGATCAAGAAAAAAGACATTTGGGTTTTGGTAAATAGTTCACTGAACATGTCAACTCAGTGTGCAGTGGTGATTTTAAAAAGCAACAAATTCCATGTTAGGGATCATCAGGAAAGGGATTGAGACTCAGACTGCCAGAATACATAATGTGTTTACGCATAACCCGGTATAGCCACATTTGCAATTCTATGTACAGTTCTGACCACCAAATCTCAAAAAGAACATTGAAGAGCTGAGGAAAGTATAGAAAAACAGCAACAAAAATTATCACAGGGTTGGACTCCTTGTCCTCTGAGTCAAGGCTCAAGCAACTGGGGCTTTTTTAGTTTAGTTCAGAAAAGAAGGTGACTGAGAGGTAGCAGGACAGAGAGCTACAAAAATACACACTGTTTTGTTCATTTATGGCATTTGTAACTCACCTTTCTCCACAGTGGGGACCCAAAGCGGCTCACACTGTTCTTCTCTCCTCTGTTTACCTCACAACAGCCTTATGAGGTAGGTTAGGCTGAGAATGTGTGAGTGGCCCAAGGTGACTCAGCAAGATTCCATGGCAGAGTGGGGATTCAAACCTGGGTCTCCCAGATCCTAGTCCAACATTCCAACCACTATACAACACTAGTGTAGAGAAAGTGGATAAAACACAGAGCCAAGGCCTCTCCCTGATGTTGTCTCCTAGCCCTGGTTAACCACCTCTGGATTGAAGATTCCCTTTCTTCGCTAGTACCCATAAATCTCCATGCAAAGATTGGGGAAATTGACTTGTCAGTTTCATTCAGCTGATCTATAGTGCCAAGGTAAAGTCTAAAGGGGGGTGGGAGAACACAACCTCAGTTCCCTCCCTCAACCAGTGTGGTGTAATGGTTACAGTGACAGACTAGGATCTGGGAGACCCAGATTCGAATCTCTAGTCTGCCATGGCAGCTTGCTAGGTGGTTTGTGAGCCAGGCAAACTTTCTCAGCCTAACCTGCTTTGCAGGGTTGTTGTGAGGATAGACTGGAGGAGAGGGGAGTGACATAAGCTGCTTTGGGTCCTCACTGGGGAGAAAGGCAAGATATAAATGAACCAAATAAAATATTTTTAAAAACTAACATCAGTTTCACCTCTTGTAAGAAATCCTTCTATGCAAGTTGAAGCAGGTCCCACACATCAGGATGACCACGGAGGGAACAGGGCTTGCCTTCAGTGACAACAGCTGCCTGCGTTGTTCACCAGCCTTGGGAAATTACAAGCAGTTTTAGGGCTGGGAGGGGGGCCCACTGCTGTGTTTCAGTCCTGGATACAGGAAAAGAGGAGAGTGACAGGCAGGGCTTTTTTGTAGAAAAAGCCCAGCAGGAACTCATTAGCATAATAGGCCACACCCAACAGTAGAAACCAATTAGCATATTAGGCCACACCCCTGACAGCACAGCTCATTAGCACAGTAGGCCGCACCCCCATGTTACCAGAAGTGTGCTTATCCAGCCACACCCACCTTTTGCTTGTTATTCTGTTTACCTTGTTTGTTGTCAAAACCCAGGGCCTTTTTTGTAGCAGGAACTCCTTTGCATGTTAGGCCACACACCCCTAATGTAGCCAATCCTAATGAGTTTCTGCTGTTGGGTGTGGCCTATTATGCTAATTAGTTCCTGCTGGGTGTGGCCAACTTGGGAGCCAGCCAGAACTCCGTTCCTGTGCGTTCCTGCCCAAAAATAGCCCTGGACAGGCAACCCTTCTGGCTACCAGAGGGAAGCTGCCCTTTATGGGTCCTGCTGCATTTCTTCTTCTTGGGCTAGTTTTGATAAGCTTGACTGACAAACTTAGGATAGTAAGCCTCACTGAATAAAATGGGACTTACTTCTGAGTATACATGTACCAGATTGCTCCCTTCAGCAATTCAAGGGCCATAATGGATTTTGTACTTGCTCACTCATGCTCTCTTTCTCTCTCTCTCCACATTAAATAAGCACCACAACTCTTTGATTTAATTTGGCATTCTGTGGGAGTGTGAAGACAGACAGCCCAGCTAATTACGTAAGAAGTCGGATTTTGATCAGATATTTTATTTTTAGAAAAATGTAATTGATGGACAATGTGTGTGGAAAATATCACCAGGAAAGGATTGTTGGATGACCAAGCATTTTCAGTTGAGGGGCTGAATTGTTGGGCAGAGGAAAGGTTTAAAATTTTTAAAAATCAAGTCAGATTCCCTGCATCCAGAAAATCACCATGTCCTAAGGGAAGGGGACTTATTTTGGAGAGAGAGAACTGTACCATGCAACCCTCATATGCTATTTGCAGTGTACAGTCAAAGAAACAACAGCCATTTAACCTGTTCTTTGAGTGGCTTGGTCTACCCAAATGGCAGAATCAGGTGTTAGAGCCCTGAGACACTAGTGTGGAATATAAAAAAAAACTCCAGCACTGCAGAGGAAAAAAGGTTCTAGGACAGTCTGTTCTCTGCTATGTATGAAGAACAAGAAGAGATTGGATTTATACCCTGCCCTTCACTACCCAAAGGAGTCTCAGAGCGGCTTACAATCTCCTTTCCCTTCCCCTCTCCCTCCCCACAACAGACATCACGTAAGGTAGGTGAGGCTGAGAGAGCTCTTTTGAGAGCTGCCCTATAGAGAACAGCTCTGAATAAACTTGAAACTGACCCAAGGTCACACCAGCAGCCACATGTGGAGGAATGAGGAATCAAACCCCGCACTCCTAACCCCTACACTAAACTGGCCCTGGTAACATCCAGATTAGACTACTGGCTGCCCTTGAAGACTGTCCGAAGGCTACAGTTAGTCCAGAATGCTGTCCAGAGTGACTTGGCTGTGACTTGGTGGAATGCTGTCCAGAGTGCTGATTGGAGTGGGTTGTTGGGACAATATCACTCCAGTCTTGTTCTGCCTAACTGGCTCCCAGTTTGCTTCTGGGCTCAATTCAAGGCATTGGTATTGACCTTTAAAGCCCTGTATGGGCTGGGACCAAAATACCTTCTCTCATATGAACCTACCCATATACCCCACTTATCTTCTGGGGCCTTGCTTCAGGAACCCCTGCCATCCAAAGCTAGAAGGATGGCAAGCCAAGAAAGGTCCTTCTCAGTCATGGCCCCAAAACTTTGGAACACTTTCCTCAAGGAGATCTGTCTGTCTCCCTCTGTCAGAGTCTTCTGCCAGCAGGTGATGAGTGCTGGCCAGTTTGGTTTAGAGGTTAAGTGCGCAGACTCTAATCTCAGAGAACTGGGTTTGATTCCCCCCTCCTCCACTCGCAGCTACTGGATGACTTTGGGCAAGCCATAGTTCTGTCAGAGCTGTCCTTGAAAAAGAGCAGTTTCTGTCAGAGCTCTCTCAGCCCCACCTACCTCACAGGGTGTCTGTTGTGGGGAGGGGAAGGGAAAGGAGTTTGTAAGCCGCTCTGAGACTCCGAGTGACCAGCGGGGTATGCATCCAATCTCCTCCTCCTCCTTCGTTTCCTTTGGCATACCCCAGTAAGGGTTATTGGCCCTCCTCCCTGGTTCTGGTGTCATTTTATGTGTTTTTGTTGAATTATTTTACAATATTAAATGTTGCTTTTAATTGTTCATATATTTTAATATGTTTGTATTTGCTACCTTGAGGACCTTGACTGGGTGAAAAGGTGGCATAGAAATGTTTTAAATACATAAATACATACAGAGAGCTGCTTATGTACCACAACTTTAAAAATTGTGACTTTCCCCTGCCCTACAGTCTGAAGCAGTACAGGTCATTTTAAGGCTCTACCACTTCTACCACACAGAACTTAGGAGGACATCCAAGTGTAAGAAGGTTGCTAAACCAATAGGGATGCCAACCTCCAGGTGATAGCTGGAGATCTCTCACTATTACAACTGACTTGTAGGTGACAGAGATCAGTTGACCTGGAGAAAACAGCCGCTTTTGGAAGGTGGACTCTATGACATTACATCGCACTGAAGTCCCTCCCCTCCCCAAACCCTCCCCTCCTCAGGCTCCACCCACAAATCTCCAGGTATTTCCCAACCTGGAGTTAGCAACCCTATAAACAAAGGAAAACAAAGGAAATTAAAGGCTTAAGCAGAAAGCTAAAGAAGTGGATCACCTGTTTTCTTATCTCCTTATCTTCCGCCAACTGTATGGTTTATAAGGAGTTGGGTAGAAGGCAGGGATACCAGCTTCCAGGTGGGACCTGGGGATCCTCTGGAATTACAGGCCGGACTATAGAGATCAGTTCCCCTGGAGAAGAAGGGTGCTTTGGAAGGTGTACTCCATGGCATTGTACTCCACTGAGGTCCCTGCCCTCCAGTCTCCAGGTTCCATCCCCAAATCTCTTGGAGTTTCCCAACCTGGATATGACAACTCTGCCTCCCATCCCCCACTGGTGGCCACCTGGCAACTCCAGTAGGAGGGCACTGGAGGAAAGATGGCATGGTATTGCCAGATCTTGTCAGATCTTGGAAGTTAAGTAGGCTCAGTACTTGGATGGGGACCATTACAGAAGACCTTGCAGAGGAAAGCAATGGCAAACCACTCTGCTTCTTACTTGCTAGGGTCGCCATACTTGCTTGCAAGGGTCACGATAAGTTGGCTGTGACTTGGTGGCACTCTACAGATATAGGGGTGGCACCTCCAACCACATTTCCCTCATATCTCCCCAGAATGTTTTGTTTTTCTTTTCTGCATTGCAGAGAAATACAGGAGATGCAGCTGGCTAGAATAGTTGGTATTCAACACTCCTTCCAAGTGAATCATGTAGAGGGTAGGGCAGTTTACTGCTCAGCCCTTGCGTTTTGTTTTCAATGCCAGAGCTTGGTCCTGGGAAGTCAAATATTAATGCCTCTGAGCAGGTGCAGAGCAGCTTTCCCTCCCCACTGGACAGATCTCGGCCTGTCTTTTGACAATTCAGAGAGAAGGGTCAGGCAAGCCAAAGTAGCATTTCTTCTTTTAGGGAGAATGAACCAAATGCAACTGACAGAGTGCACAAAAGGCCACATGGCATAATGTCATCAGGTTAGCATTTCCACAGGCACCCAGCCCACAAATGGCAGCCAATGAAAGAAAGCTGAGTGCAGGCAAATGCCAACACCATGGCATCGAGGCACATATTTTTCTTCAACCACTAGGAAGGAATGAGTGAGTGTGTTGGTGGCTTCTGTGCATCACATTGCATGATACAGGCTGGGAAACACAGCCCTGCCTAAAACCCATCCCTGCTTTCATGCAGTTTCCCATGCCTCAAGACTTTGGTTATCCCCATCAGAATCACCAGTGACCCCCTAAAGATGAGAGGGCTTGGAACTTTCCTGCACTGAAAAGTGTACTTGTAGGGCTCAGAGACAGAAGCACAACCCAAGCGAAACGCACGGCGTAGGGAAACAAACCCCTTACGGCACTGCAGCACTTCCCCACCCACGCACTCCTGCTGGTCTTCTGAGAGCGAGGGCGAAAACCTGGCTTGTTTCACCAGCATCCTCATTTTATTGCTATAATTCATTACGTGCTCTTTTATAAACAGAGGTGATAAAGGCTGGAAGGGGGGTGGGAAGTCCGCGCTTGACGTGGCTTAACTATATTCACATTAGCCAAGACCGAGGGGAGCGGGGGAGAGAGTAATACATTTCCCTTTTGGTTGTTACAAGTGCATATTTATCTGCGGCCTGGTTTTAAACATGACACTACCTGAGGTTAAAAGTCCTCTCTGGTGGGTGTCCGCACTCCCACAGCATCTCCTCGAAACTGGGCTGGAAGCGTGCAAGTCCAAAGTCACAGGAGCAAGTGCTTTCGCCTCCCCAACATCCTATCTAAAGGAGGCCCATAGCCAGGATTTATTTTGTTGGGGGGGCATTTAAATTTTTAGGGAGGGCAGTCCATCTCAGCAGTATGGGGGGAAAGTGAGACTTGACAACTCACCACATCAAGGAGACTGCTTATTACGTGACTGCGACAACAATTTAAAAAGTCATTGACAGATAAAAATCCGAACGCTATATCAACAGAGAAACAAAACAGTCTTAGGCACCAGCAAGACAGCAAGGCAGATGGACCCGTTTATAAGATAGAGCTGGCGAACGGAAAGCCAGGAAAGATGCAAACAATCTGGTAGCTAAGGAGGAGTCTGATATCACAGGAAGCAGCAGAGGGCTGGTCAACGTAGAAGGCACAGAATGGAAAAAGAAGAGGGAAGGAGATGGAGGACGGAGGTGAAGGATGGAGAAAGACTCTGATTTAGACATGCAAGAGAATGGGATGGAAGCAGAATGGACCACAGAAGTTCAGAGTGCAGGAGGAGGATTCCATTCTGGAACATTCCCAATGTGAAAATCTCCCTGCAGATTAAAGAAAAACAACAGCACAGCAAGCAAAGACAGAGCAGAGCTTTCCCCCCCCTGCTGTGCTACTTTTTATCTGCAGGGAGTTGTGTGTGTGCGCGCGTGTGTTTTAATGCAAAGGAGCATTCCAACCTGAAATCACCATTTTTGAAGTGCTGCAGTCCATTCTTTGTTGTTGTTCAGTCGCACAGTCGAGTCCGACTCTTCGCGACCCCATGGACCAGATGACGCCAGGCCTTCCTTTCTTCCGCCGTCCTCTGAAGTTTGCTCAATTTCATGTTCGTTGCATCTATGACACTGTCTAGCCATCCCATCCTTTGCCGTCCCCATCTTCTTTGGCCTTCAATCTTTCCCAGCATCCAGGTCTTCTCCAGTGAGTGCTCCCTTCTCATTTGGTGGCCAAAGTATTTGACCACCTCCGTATCACACCACTTCATTTTCCATCCTGTGTAAACCAGACCTTAATCAAGCCTCAGCCCCCTTCCTCTGGAGTATTATTCATGAACAGTTTGGTGCAGAAGAACACAGAGACAAAGATGATGCCAGTTCAGAAATGCAGGAAAGAGACGGTGGCGGAAACAATTACGGTATATTAAGGCCCCAAAACACTTTTCAGGAGCAATCAATTTCATCAATGGACAGCTGAGCCAATCTTGCATGCAAAGGGATTCATATTTCTTTTTTCTTCTTTGCAGAGAACGATTGCCACTACAGAAGACTAGATTTGCCAGGGCTCAATATCCCCATCCCAGTCAGTATATGTGCAGAAGGGAGAGAAGTTTATCACTGGACCCCAGGCTTAAAAGTCAAGAAACAAAGCAATGCCTCTGAGAATGTACAGAGTGCCTTTGCCTCCCCACTGCACAACTGCAACCTATCCCCTTACAGAGCCGGGGCCAGACAGTGTCCTCCACCTACATGTCTCCATTTAAAGTACAGCCAATCAAGTGCAAATGACAGGGTGCAGAAAGCTGTCTCCCCCAACCCACACACCACGTGTAATAAAAAAAGCATAAACTAGTCCTCTAAGGCTCCTTCTATCTATATACTAATAACAAAGTAGGCCAAATTTGAGGATCCAGTGACTGGTGCTATAAATGGGCAAGAGATGTTTCTACAACCTGAACACCCCAGGCTTTTGGGAAAAAATGGAATCTAACAAAAATAATAATTGGGGGGTTTAAAAAAACCAAAATGAAAAAGAAGCACCTGTAGGTTTAAGAAACAGAGTCCCTCAGTAGCTGTTGCTAGGCAACCACAGAATTCTGGGCTTGGTTTCTCTGAGTAAAAGGCAAGGGCAGGGGTTTCCCGGGTCTTTCCCAGGGCTATTTTAATCTTTGAAGAAACACTCATTGGAGCTAGGCCCTCCTAGCAGCACACACTGGGTGACTTGATATCACCCCGCTTGAATGACTCACCTAGGCCTGGCTGCTTGCTACTTTTCAACAGCAGCCACCCTATGAAAGACAGTGTGGTATAGCTTCAGAGCAGGGGCCTAGGAAACCCAGGTTTGAATTCCCATCTTGCTGTGGAAGCTCACTGGGTGATTTCAGACTAGCCACATACTTTCAGCCTAATCTACCTCACAGGGTTGCAGTGTGGATAAAAGGAGAATAAGCTGCTTTGGTCCCCATTGTAGAAAAAGGTGGAGTATAAATGGAGTAAATAATAAATACAGCTGAAGATGGAAAGCAGATGAAATGTAGGTTGGTGAATGGCTGAGAAGGAGCAAATGAGGCAGGTAAAGGGGAGAGGATATGGGGGTTCCCCAGGGGAGGGTCCCCATTGTAGAGAAAGGTGGGGTATAATGGAGTAAATAATAAATACAGCTGAAGATGGAAAGCAGATGAAATGTAGGTTGGTGAATGGCTGAGAAGGAGCAAATGAGGCAGGTAAAGGGGAGAGGATATGGGGGTTCCCCA
>NW_015170304.1:73591-73842 GCF_001447785.1 Gekko japonicus | reverse complement strand
CTGGCCCCAGTGGCCAGCATCACACAACTGGACCACAGTTTTCCTAGGCCGAGGCTGCTGAGAGAGGGGGAGAGGGAAAGCTGAAGATGGGGAAGGTATATAAATGTAAGAAATAAAATAAATAAGGGACTTCTGACAGAAAATCTTAAAAAACACGCAGAAAGACTTTGCTTTTTATTAGATTAGAAATATATTGCTTAAAATCTGAATGATTAAGCATGCTTATTATAAAATTAGTCTATAGGAAAGTG
>NW_015170304.1:61606-71669 GCF_001447785.1 Gekko japonicus | reverse complement strand
AATGGGCTTGTGATGTTCCATGAAGAAATGTCAGGAGAAACAGTGAAGGAGATTAATAAATAAACATTGAGTAGGTGGGTTTTTGAGGGAGTGGGCTTCAAGAAAAAGCAGAAGAAAAAATATGGGCATTACGCCACGGGGTGTAGTTAAGCGGTCATGATTGGAGAATGTACATTTTGGTTACCAGCCAATGGTGGCCAGAATAGGGCGTTTATTATTTTCCATATCTCCTCGGTGATAGTATATATAGACTGACTAACTGAATCAAAGGTGTGTTCAGTTCTTTTGAGCTGTGCCCCCACTCTTGCAAGACGTGTATCCAATAAAAGATTATTTTGCTTCATTGAAAAAGGTCTGTCTCCAGAAGTTCTTTATTGGTAAGAACAAATTCCATATCTGACATAAAGGTAGGGTGGCTGTTGGGTGGGAAGGAGATAGAGTTGCCAACTCTAGGTTAGGAAATTCCTGGAAATTTGGGGGTGGGGTGGAGATATGGTGAGGGGGGTTGAGGAGGGGCGCCAGAAGTGTATAACACCACAGACTCCACCCTCTGAAGCAGCCATTTCCTCCAGTGGAACTCAGGTTGCCAATCTTCAGGTGGGGGCTGGATATCACCCAGAATTACAACTACTCTCCAAACAGACATCAGTTCCCCTTGAGAAAACTGCTGCTTTGGAGAGTGGACTGTATGGCATCATTGCCTGCTGAGGTCACTTCCCTCACCAAACCTCAGCTTCCCAAGGCTCCGCCCCAGAATTTCCAGTAATTTCCCCTCCTGGACCTGGAAACCCTATTCCAAGAGATCTCCAGATTGAGAGCCGTAGGAGAGAAGGAAAAAGGAAAAGGGGAAAGGCCGTGGGGGCTTTCAGAAAAGAGAAAGAGGAAATACTCGGGTTCGGGGAAAATCAGAGGCCTCCCACAAGTCCTTGTGGGTTCCCACATACACTCAGGTTTCCAGTTTGCAGCTAGCTCAATTTATATCACATTGAGAAAAAGTTGGATGCCAAAAGGCAACATTACACAAGCATATCAATTTCCTTGACAGCACTGGCATCTACTCCCATGACTTTCACCAAGCCTCAGAACCCCGGGCATGCCCACAGTACATAGATACAGAGCTCCTGGGGTCCTTGATTCCTCTACTGACTTCAGTGAAGAAAGCAGGTCCATAAACTCAAAAGAATGCATACACATCCCTCTGCAGCCAAGGAAATCTGTGAGAAATGCAGGGTAGTGGCAAGGATGTTGAAGATCAACGCCAGAATTGCCTGGTGCTGCTCCAGTTGGTCTGCAACCATTTTAGAATGAAAATGGGGAGAAATACATCAAAAATATATAGTAAAATGCCTCCCCATTTAAAAAAAAATCCTGAAAAACAAAAGCCAAAGTAAATCCATAAACCCTCCTTGCACAATATGAGAAGGGTTCTAACCAATATACTCCCTAGGACACCAGCTTTCAATGAGCAGGGATCATTCAAACACACAATTCAACCTTTCACAGTCTTAAAGTGGTATAGTCCAGGGATCATTCCAACATGCAATTCACCCTCTCACACTGTAAAGTGGTATAGCCAATCATAGCCATGCTCTCTGACTCTTCTGATGATTTAGCTGTTGGCAGAGTTCTGGAAATAATCCAATCCACGCCTTGCAGTTTGCTTTTAAAGAATTTACGGCAGAAGGATTCTGAAGAAAGACAGTAACTGAGTGCAGGCCGTTAATGTAACAGAGAGGCCATCAGAGCACAAGCACTAACACAAACTACTACACGGCAGAGAGAGAAACAAGCAGAGGTAGGCTGAACTGCCAAAAGAAAAACTGTAAACACTAGAGAATGTTCCACAGCTCCCCCTAGGGTACAAATGTACTAAACTATTCCTTCAGCAACATTCACAGTAATCAGACTCCTAGCAGGCTGTTGCTTATCCAAGAGTAGCTTGGCTCTGAAAATCTGTCTAATGTGTGAATGCTTTGGCAAAGAACAAGGGCAGTCTGCATTACAAACAACAGCAATAATAATAATCTGGCCAGCTCAGCCCACCAACCCTTTTTGAGGAAATTCAGGAACCACCACCGCGACTGCCAGCTAGCAATATATGCTCTTACAAATGCAAAGCGTTCAGTAATTGGGATTGTACACATTGCGCCCCCTCCCCATCTTAAAATTAATGGATCAATAAATTAACAAGTACTATCTTGGCCCAGGGTGGAAAGTCTGGAGCCAAAAGGAGCTTTGCATTTGGCATCGCTCACATCCTGTAATTAAACTGAGTCCACTGGTGAACCTGGACAGTCTGGGAATGAGCCACTGCATAATAGATCATGGGAGCAAAGTTGTCACATTTAAGAGAGATCAGTAACCCATTATGGGCCAGGGCCAGGCTGGTGATGCATCGCTAAGAAAGCCCTTTCAATATTACATGAAGGGAGTCTGCCAAGCACAGCATATTAAAAGCTAGTTTCCTGCTCACTCTGGTAAGGAGATCAGTTAGGCAGCACACAGTTTCCCAGCCAGGACACTGTAAGCCACAATCAATCCAAGACTGCCTAGGACAAGAGGCAGGTCAGAGAACATCGGATGCTTACATGTGCCTCATGCATCTCACACAAGGGAGGGTTTACAGCCCCACTAATTGGAATCAAGTGCTGCAGAAAGTGGCTAAGCGACCTCCACGCCTGAGAGAAGAGAATGGAGAGTATCAGTTTACTTCTGACAATTAGAAAAGATACCTTTACACATTTATCTGCTATTTTAACATATTTATTGCTTTACAACTGTTGACATTATAACTTTAGCTTGTTATTTAGTTTGTCCTTGCACATCTTCATCATGTTACATGTTAATTTGCTGTTCAGCCCCTGTCTATAAGTTTGAACCCTACCTACCATTCCAATGTATTTGAAAAAGTCTGCATGCACACAAAAGCCCATACCCTGAATAAAACTTTGTTGTCTTAAAGGTGCCACTGGACTCTTAATTTGTTCTGTTATTCCTACTAATACTGTTAGCACTAGTGCTGTCCAGTGAGCATGTGGATTGTTCAAGCATGTCTGTGATTCATTTATTACGCCCTCTCCCAAAAGAATTTCTTCCAAGAAACTCAAGGAAATGTAAAAGATTCTCTTCCATTTTATCATAACAACAACCTTGCAACAAAAGTTAGGCTGAGGAAGTATAGCTGACCCAAGATCATCTGCTGTGCTTCACAGCTAGAGACCCAACTCAGATTCCTCACAGCCAGACAGCAGCTGTGGAGAATAGCTGTTAAAAAATAAAGGAGAGCCCAATTGGGCTTAGAACACTGATGAGGGGGGACTTCGGAGGGAACCTAACTTCGAAAACAGGCCTTCTGTAGGCATTAGCCAATGTGGGATCAGGCCAATGGCCCATCCAGTCCAACACTCTGTCACACAGTGGCCAAAAATACCAGGTCCCATCAGGAGGTCCAGCAGTGGGGCGGGAACACTAGATGCCGTCCCACTGTTGCCCCCACCCAAGCAACTTGGGTTTCCTCAAGTAGAGTCTGAACCTCTAACTAGGGTTGCCAATTTTTAAACTGGTCCCCCAAATTATTAATATAAATCTGACCTGCAAGCAATTCTGTGTTGATGTTTTTTAACTCCATGTCACAAAAAGTTTCAATTGCCAATTGTTTTTCATTAAATAAAGCTCTGCTAAAGGGCCAGAACGTTTTTTAAAAACCTTAACTCTAACCCAGGAGGTTTTCAAACAGGCTAGATGGCCATCTGACAGCAATGCTGATTCTGTAAACTTAGGCAGATCATGAGAGGGAGGGCAGGGAGGGTTGCATCAGTTCTTAGTTCTTATGGCCGTTTCTTATACACCCAGGGAAATGCTGATCGCCACTTTGGGATCAGGAAGCATTTTTCTCCTGGCTAGTTTGGCTGGAGGTCCTGGAGGTTTTTTGTCATCTTCTGAGCATGGAACAGTGGTCACTGGAGGTGTGTATGTGGGGGGGAGGTATTTGTGATTTTCCTACACTGTGCAGGGGGTTGGACTAGATGACCCTGGAGGTCCCTTCCCACTCTATCATTCTATGATTCTAGGTGTCCCCATGCTTGCTGAGCATGATAGAATGTTTGGAGTCTCAAAAATGAGCAGTGGGAGCCTCCACAAAATGCTGCTGGGGGGGTAGTAATTGCAAAATATTGGGAGGTTCCAAGTCAAGCATCCCCTGGGGGGGGCATGTTTTTTTGAATAGATGCTTCCAACAGACCCAAAGGCAATGTCACTTTTGACATCCAGCAATATGCCACCAATATGCATATGACACCCAGCTCTATTGCTCCTTAACAGCTAAGCCAGGTGCATCTGTGGAAGTCCTGAATCGATGCCCAGGGAATGTAATGGGATGGATGAGGGCCGATAAACTGACACTCAGTCCACAAACTGTTACACAGAACAGAGGGTGGGGAATCTCAGACCCAACCTGTGTTCCCGATAATATGTCTGTGAATTCATACCCTTCTTCTTTGCAATGAAACTTGTACAAGGAAATGAACGTAGCAATAAGAGTACCTCCCCCAGTCTACCCAAATAGAGGCTGAGAATAATTGCTTCTCTCTCTCCCGCTCAGACAGAATCCTTGTTAACCATTTGATCGACTCATCTTTTGACAACCCCTTAATAAGACGCCTGGATGGAAGTCGGCAAAGAAGCCTGGTTTTAAAATTGGCTACAGCAACCGGCAGATCCTCTTAGGAGGTGTCAAAAACGTATGTCCAATTATAACACTATACCCATCGCAGAAGAGAAAGCGGCAGATGGCTATCCGAGACTTAGAGTGCCATTTCAAAAGAAGGGGAAAAAATACATTTGTTTTCCCTCCCTCTAAATTAAATATTTTTCTGTTTGATTAGGCATTCTAAGAAGGATGTAGGGATAACTGGCCGACGAGACGGAAACAGTCTGTGATCCCCTGGCATTCTGCGATTCGGGAACAGATGAAGAAGATGAAACCCAACACAAGAGCCCTCTATTAGCTATATAAAGGTATGCAAGCCATAAATATATCTGCTGTATGGTTTTCTACTGATTCAGAATATTGTGCAGAGGACTTCAGTGGCAGAAGGACACAGGTGTGAAAGGCAGTAAGGAGTCATGGCATTGTGACCACAGCAGAAGTGACGAAGCTGGTTCATGTTGAGCCAGACCTTTGACTCACCCAGTAACCATCACTGTTTGGTTACCCTGCCCATCCTACAAGCAGGGCCGAACCGAGGGTCCAGGCTGCTCCGGACTCCTCCGGCCCGCACTCTAGGCGAATACCTAGTTCACCTAGCGGGTGAGCCGGCCCTGCCTACAAGGAGCTCAGAGCAACATATGTGGCTCTATCCTCTCCATTTTATCTTCACAACAACCTAGTGACTTAAGATTACAACTGAGCTCCAGGTGACAGCAATCATTTCACCTGGAGAAAATGGCTACATTGGAAGGTGGAATCTATGGCACAATATTCTGTTGAAGTCCCTCCCCTTCCCCAATCCCACCATTCTCAGGCTCCACTCCCCAAATTTCCAGGTACTTCCCAACCTGGAGCTAGCAACCCTATGTTCATGGCTGGGTCAGTACTGAACCTAGTTGTCCCATCTCCTAGTCTGACTTTCTAACAAATGATACCTAAAGACTCTCAGCACTTCCTATTTGAATGGCAGCAGTTTTCAAACAGCTTGACTGGGGTCTATTGCAGTTTTGCTACCCAAGATCTTTTAAGTCGCGATTATCAGGGATTGTAACTGGGACTTTGGCATACAAAGCAGCTGCAGCTCAAGTGAGTTTTGGTCACTCCCCTTAAAAATAAAAATATTGCACTCTTCTGACATCTAGGACATGAATTCCATTCCATGTCTGTACAGCCTTTGAGTTTCAGTCAGACACATGATCACACTTTTTCAAAGATTCTCTCTGTGCCCATGAGGTCTAGAAACCTACTTAAAAAAAATCTTACATCCTTTCGAAAAATATGACAGTTCTATAAATTACAGCTAAATTCCTACAAGGTATGCATGCCTTGCCTCTGTACAGCCTTTGAGTTTTAGTCAGACACATGATCACACTTTTTCAGTGCCCATGAGGTCTAGAAACCTACTTTTAAAAAAATCTTACATCCTTTCCAAAAATATGACAGTTCTATAAATTCCAGCTAAATTCCTACAAGGTATGCATGCCAAGTCAATGAACAGAAGCATGAAACAATGCATTACTGACCAATCCCACTCTCTTTGTTTGAGAATTTGAATCCATTTTAGGCCATAATTTAATAGAAATGTATCAGGCCGGAATTCCTATCCATTGTATTGCAACCTGAAGCCCACTTGTCTCAAAGAAGTTGCATATATGGAGGAGCTGCCTCACTGCATGTATGTCCTAATTAGAAACAAATTTATTACTTTACCTTTGCCATATCTATGGAAGCCTCAAGGTCAAATGCCTGTAAAGCGCCCCCGGCAGGGCTGCCCATGGGGCACTTCATCCGCCAGCCTGGATGACTCGGACACTTAACCCCCACCCCGCCACCACCCTTGGCAAAAGCTGCAGCAGGGTACAAAAAAAGCCCTGGGTTTTGACAACAAACAAGGTAAACAGAAAAAGAAGAAAAAGGTGGGTGTGGCTGGATGACCACACTTCTAATAACATGGGGGTGCGGCCTAATGTGCTAATGAGCTGTGCTGTCAGGGGTGTGGCCTAATATGCTAATGTGTTCCTGCTGTTGGGTGTGGCCTATTATGCTAATGAGTTCCTCAGCACCTCCCCCCCGCACCCCCCTGAATGGGTCAGCAGCCGCTGGAGCTGGCAGTAGTGGTGCCGCATCTGCCGCATGCTTCCAGGGAGTTGGGCCAGGTCAGGGAGGGTTTCCCTCCTCCTCCTCCTCCTCCTGAGGAGGGCTTCATCTCCCCCCTCACACAGGGGTGGTGGTTCTCATGAGCCCGTCTGGCCTGCAAGTCCCGGGGGGGTAGAAAAAGGGGGCGTGCAAAGGCTGGGCAGGGCAGACCTTCGTCCGGCAGCTCGCCTGGCCAACCTCCTCCTTCCCCACCACCGGGCAGCTGAGCTGGCACTGCGCATCTGCTGGAAACATCGCCTGCAGACCACATGCCACCAAACTTGGCCCCCCTTCGTCCAGGCTGCTCCGGACTCTTCCAGCCACACCCCTGGGGAGCTGCTCTGGGACTGCGGTGGCCGCATGGCGGTCCTGGCAGCGGCGGCGGGGAGGGCACAGAGGGGGGGGCGGGTCCAGTTTGGCGCCCTCAGGGCTGGCCCGCACTCTAGGCTAATACCTAGTTCACCTAGCGGGTGAGCCGGCCTTGCCTACAAGGAGCTCAGAGCAACATATGTGGCTCTATCCTCTTCATTTTATCTTCACAACAACCTAGTGACTTAAGATTACAACTGATCTCCAGGTGACAGCGATCATTTCACCTGGAGAAAATGGCTAAATTGGAAGGTGGAATCTATGGCACAATACTCTATTGAAGTCCCTCCCCTTCCCCAATCCCACCATTCTCAGGCTCCACTCCCCAAATTTCCAGGTACTTCCCAACCTGGAGCTAGCAACCCTATGTTCATGGCTGGGTCAGTACTGAACCTAGATGTCCCATCTCCTAGTCTGACTTTCTAACAAATGATACCTAAAGACTCTCAGCACTTCCTATTTGAATGGCAGCAGCTTTCAAACAGCTTGCCTGGGGTCTATTGCAGTTTTGCTACCCAAGATCTTTTAAGTCGCGATTATCAGGGATTGTAACGGGGACTTTGGCATACAAAGCAGCTGCCGCTCCAGTGAGTTTTGGACACTCCCCTTAAAAGTAAAAATATTGCACTCTTCTGACATCTAGGACATGAATTCCATTGGTGATGTGAAATTCCATGGACTAGTCACTTGTGCTACACCATTGCAAAAGAATTAAAAGGTGCGTTATATGAAGGTAATATGAAGACCTATACTTGAGGCACAGAAGTTCTACCTACTGACCAATGGGATCATTGCCTCTGTACAGCCTTTGAGTTTTAGTCAGACACATGATCACACTTTTTCAGTGCCCATGAGGTCTAGAAACCTACTTTTAAAAAAATCTTACATCCTTTCCAAAAATATGACAGTTCTATAAATTCCAGCTAAATTCCTACAAGGTATGCATGCCAAGTCAATGCACAAAAGCCTAAAACAATGCATTACTGCCCAACCCCACTCTCTTTGTTTGAGAATTTGAATCCATTTTAGGCCATAATTTAATAGAAATGTATCAGGCTGGAATTCCTATCCATTGTATTGCAACCTGAAGCCCACTTGACTCAAAGAAGTTGCATATATGGAGGAGCTGCCTCACTGCATGTATGTCCTAATTAGAAACAAATTTATTACTTTACCTTTGCCATATCTATGGAATTGCCACAAGCAGTCATACAAAAGCCATTGTGCTCTACTTCAGAGATATTTGGGTTTTAATAATTCCCTGGAGAGGTCCAGCAATGGATTTTGCTGCCGACTAAGATTTAACCAAAACACTGCAAGGGAAGACACAGAAAAGGGAAAGGCATTTGATGTGAATTTCGTCCCAAATATGCCATCCTTGATGCTGAAACCTCACGGGCTCTGGCCTGTTCTGGTAGTAAGTAAAGGTAAAGGTTCCCTTGCTCGAAAACCAGTCGAATCCAACTCTAGGGTTGCGGTGCTCATCTCCATTTCAATGGCTCCGGCATTTGTGCTGCTGCTGCTGTGTCCTGCAGGGCCCCAAGCTCGGCCAGCGGTGCCCCACTCTGCCCAGAGTGTCGCAGGGCTCCTTTGGCACTGCCCCTCCCCGGGGGGGCATCTGACTCGGCTGCGGCCAGCGGGGGGAGGTAGGCAGGCAGGCAGGGTAGACAAGCGAGCAGGCCACTCCTCCTCGCCCTCCCCGCTCGGGAGAAGTCCCCCTCCCCAGCGGGCACTGCTGGGCGTTGGGTTCGCACGAGCCCCAGAGGAGGCTGAGCCAGCATCGGTTGGGGGCGTCCCAGCACCTCCCCCCCGCACCCCCCTGAATGGGTCAGCAGCCGCTGGAGCTGGCAGTAGTGGTGCCGCATCTGCCGCATGCTTCCAGGGAGTTGGGCCAGGTCAGGGAGGGTTTCCCTCCTCCTCCTCCTCCTCCTGAGGAGGGCTTCATCTCCCCCCTCACACAGGGGTGGTGGTTCTCATGAGCCCGTCTGGCCTGCAAGTCCCGGGGGGGTAGAAAAAGGGGGCGTGCAAAGGCTGGGCAGGGCAGACCTTCGTCCGGCAGCTCGCCTGGCCAACCTCCTCCTTCCCCACCATAGAGACGGGAGCTCACTCCGTCATGTGGCAACCCGGGTCTCAAACTGCTAAACTACCGACCTTCCACAGCCTGCAGTTCAGCATCTTAACCACTTGAGCCACCGCAGCTCCTGGTAGTTCTGGTAGTATGGGGGTGACAAATAAGACCCCGATGGTGCTGCCAAGAATGCACACTGCACATGCAAGTTTCCTAGAACAGTAGCTCTAAAGAGGTGTCATTTTGTCCAACTAAAGGAGATGGTGTTTTGTGGTATTTTGCTTAGTATTGTGTGACTTTTGGCTTTGGAAATAGTCTGCAGACTAACACAGCTACTTTGCAGCCCTTGTCTATTTTGTGGAATACTAATTTTAGCCATAACAAGAGGCTTCAACAGGAAGGAAAACCAGTCTTGAAATGGAGTGGCTTGCCTGCTGTCCACTCAGTACTATTTCCCAATTATATTTTGAAGCACAGCATTTTAAATTAATCTTCTACTTTGTTCCTATGAGGACCTCTGCATTTTTCCTTCACTCTGTGCTTTGCAAAAGGACCAGTGTGTCTCATTTAGTGCTGGGAGAGATTTGATTAACTGCTGCCTTTTTTTTTCAGGAATGGTTTCCCCCCCTCTCCTTTGTCCATTCCTCGTGGCACAATCTGAAAACCTGTTTCACACCCTGCACCATCTAAACTAATCCAATTTCATCTGCAGCATATCCTTCTTTCCCTTTTAAGACTGCAACGGCAAAGTTTGGATCATGCCACCATGTCTTGAAACAATT
>NW_015170304.1:51609-61565 GCF_001447785.1 Gekko japonicus | reverse complement strand
AGCTTTGAAGAGCTATCTGCAGCAGTCAGTCGCATACTCCTGAGTCCACTGAAGTCTATCAAGCTCAGATTTGTCTACTCTGACTAGCAGAGGGTCTCCAGACTCTCAGACAGACAGAGGTCTTTCCCAACACCTGCTGTCAGCCTTTGACAGGAGATGCCAGAGATTTAACTTCGGGCCCTTCTGCTGGCAAAGCCCACACTGTACCACTGAGCCACAGCCCTCCACACCACAATACCTCCTTCAGAGTAATCTGTTGTGAATGTAGAAGCTCCCAGGGTCAATCCCCAGTACCTGCAGTTAAAAGGATCAGTTGTCAAGTCACGTGGAAGACCTCTGTGTCCAGATTAGGGTTGCCAGTCTCCAGGTGATGGCTGGAGATTTCCTGGAATTATAACTGGTTTCCTGGTTACAGAGATCAGTTTCCCTGGAGAATGTGTGCTTTGGAAGGTGGACTCTATGGAATTATACCCCACTGAGGTCTCTCCCCTCCCCAAATCCTGCCCTCCCCAAGCTCCAGCCCCAAATCTCCAGGAATGTCTCAACCCAGAGCTGGCAACTCTAGTTCAGACTCTGGAGAGCTGTTGCCAGTCAGAGTAGAAAATACTAACGATAATAAACCAAAGTATATGTTCATGTGTGTAATCACCATCTCTCTAGAAATGAAAAAGGAAACCACTTCCCTTTGTGTCCATTTTTTAAAATCCTTTGCTTCCTCAGAAGAGGATGAGCTTTGATTTAAACTAGGTGTAAAGTACTGGGTTCGCCGTAGGGTTGCCAAGTCTTCTTACCTTGGCAGCGGGGGAGCCTCGCTGGGCTCCAGGAGCTTCTTGACAGTGCGCGTGTGCGGGCTTTGCGCGCACGCCGCCAGCACATCACAGAAAGTGACATGCTATGTCACTCACGTTGAGGGCGTGGCCCAGATCGTCAGAGGGAAAACCATAGAGTTTTCCCTCTGATGATCTGGGCCACGCCCCCTCCGGTGACGGCAGAAATCGGGCCTCCAAAGCGGGGGGTTCCCCGCCCCTCGCCCCCACTTGGCAGCCCTAGTTCGCCACATGGAGGACTCGGACTACGACATGCGTTCAGATACGTTTATTGTATTTCACAACAAGACAAAGCCAAACGCTCTGCAAGGCCAACTATATACACTCCACCCGGCACACCTATGTTCCCACTGGAGGGTTTGAATTTCCCGCCAAGGGTGCTATTGGCGGACTCGAGGTGGACTAGGATCCTAGGTCCCCTTTGTGTTTGGGGACCAAGCTCCTGCTTTAGTCGCAGACCCCTGGTGGCGGTGCGCGTACATAACACTGGGTGTCTTCATGGCAGCTATTGCCCTTTTGTAACCATCAGAAGGGCCATCAGAGACTCCTTCACCCTCAGTCTATAGGTCCAGGCTGAGGAGCCCACCCCTGAGAGGCTCCGCCTGCCCCCTCCCCATTCCTTCCCTTTTATATCGGAACACTTTTTAACTTATTATTTTATTTTATCGATTCATTTCTACCATGGCTTTCTCCCCAATGAGAACTCAAAAGCAGCTTGCATCATTCTCCTCTCCTCCAATTTTATCCTCACAACAACCTTGTGAGGTAGGTTAGGCTGACTCCCAACTTAGGAGCCGGGAGGAGCGAACGTTTGTTGAATTTGCTCTAACGCTGCTGTTTTACTGTTTGGGTTGTTTTGTGCCTGTACTATCGTTTGATGCTGACGCTGCAGCTATTGCGGTGACGTGTGGTTTCATGACCTCCTTCTCCAGTTTGATTGTGATACGCTACGCACACTGCCCTATGTACTGGAAGAAAGGCTAGATATAAAATATTTGAAATACCATAAATAAATAACTTTCTGTGTCTCTAGCAAGAGGGGGCCAAGGTGGCTCACAGGTCTTTATTAAATTAATGGAATGCTGTGGTTCGTGCTGGCCCTGCCATACTTGCCGGCACCGCTTGTCTTCCTCCCTGGTTTCTCAGGGTTTTTCCACCTTGGGCCTTTGTCGCTTTATGAGCCAGGCCTGTTCAAACCGATCTGCCCAGATTCATCATTATGAAATCTGTTATAAAAGTAGCCCAAGAGAGAGTCCTTTTTATACAAGAGCAACTTCCTGTTCTTTACATGTTTTGGCTCCTTGGACACGTGGAGGTAGTCAAGCATGCATCCAACTGGAGC
This sequence comes from Gekko japonicus, assembly GCF_001447785.1. NCBI lineage: Eukaryota > Metazoa > Chordata > Lepidosauria > Squamata > Gekkonidae > Gekko > Gekko japonicus. The sequence continues at coordinate 59,396 of NW_015170304.1, read as the reverse complement.
GGGACTGTTACGAAAGAAGAACAAATCATCCATATACTAGATTCTGCCCAGCCAAGCAAACCACTGTATGCAGGGTGAAAACCCTTGGGTTATATATACACTCACAATGCCTTAAGTAGTTAAAGTTTAGTTAAAATTTTATGCAGGCACACAGGCACATATTCAGCAGACAGCTTCTTTTTTTAAGGCTGCAGATGAGTTTAGAAAAACACCACCACTGTTCAGTTAAATAAGGATATCTGCAAGCTAGGGTGCACTGGAATTTTTCTCTGGCTTCTTTGAACTTTTCCACTCAATAATAATGTGATCTGAACAACTGACAGTAAAGAACCTCAAGAAGAAAATGCAGGGCAGTGTGATGCCCTGGGCCTGTTTCCCTCTGACTTGCCAACAACCACTGTTGTTTTCATTTTGTGCAAATAAGTATGAAAAGTAAAAATTTCTTAACCCAGTGCAGATTTCAGATATTATCGGTGCCCCAGCAGTCTTGATCAAAACACCAGCTTGGACTCAGTTGCATATCTGTAAAATGGGAACAACAGCAGTGACTACATGAGAATGTGAAGACGGTGAACAGGCTACGAAACATAGTAATTTATCTAACACGTTCAGTTTTCAAAAGGTTTCAGATCCCTTCCCATGTATTATCTTGGTGTAAACACTGCAACAGTCCTGTAAAGTAGGCCAGCATGATTATCTCTATCCTGCAGATGGTAGGGGCTTAGATTGAGAGAGAAGGTGGCTTTTTTCAACTACTAGTGAATTCTCAGCAGAGGTAAAATCTGAACTAGGGGCCTTTCAGACCACAGCTCATTCTCCTACCTGCTAAAATGCAACCATGTGCACTTAAGAAGGAATCAAACACATTAATGACAATGCTCTAAGTTACCTTCCTTCCCAGCAGAGATAGCTGTTCTGTGGCTGCGGTCACAAGGAGCATTAGCCACGCTACAGAGATGGAAGATAGGTGGATTTTCTGGGCGCGATCAAACCGCAACATCTGGGAAGCGTAGAGCTCCCATGGCAAACCCGAGGCTTCCCACCGAAGATGCGCCGTAAAAAACTAGTACCTCCGAGGTACTAGTTTCCAGAAACCGCGGGGCAAGGGCGGGCGTCTGATCACGTTTCCGGTGGTAGCTCGTGGCATGGCGCCCGCCCATGTCCCATCGCAAAAAGGTTTTTTTCCCCAAGTCTCCATGGGATGCGCACAAGCACCCAACGGCACATGCAAACACTTTTGTTAAAAAAAAAAACAACCCCCGCCGCACCGCTTCTTTGCCGCACTGCAGGATTGACGTATGATCGGCACCTCCCCCCGAACCATGGGACGTTGGCGGGATGTTTGATCTGGTGGCCGCACGGTAGTTTGCTCCAGGGGAAACAGCCACGCCTCCCCCCCGCGATATCCGGCCCGTGTGACCGGGGCCTGTGTAAGTTCCAAGCTGAAACAATTGCATGTTGCTGTTTGTCTTTGCCTATATTTTGCTAATTGTAGTGAAACTGTGTGTTTCCTATCACAACTGATCTCCATGTGGGGTTGGTGTAGAGTTGCCAGCTCTGAGTTGAGAAATACCTGGAGATTTGGAGGGGGTGGAGCCTGAGGAGGATGGGGTCTGGGGAGGGGAGGGACTCCTTCCAAAGCAGCTATTTTCTCCAGCTGACCTTAAAGACTAATAAAATTTGTGGCAGGATATGAGCTTTTTTGAGTCACTGCTCACTTCTTCAGTCTTTAAGGAGCTACTGGACTCTTGATCTTTTTTGCTGCTGCAGACAGACTAACATGGCTGCCCATCAGGATCTCTCTCCAGCTGAACTGATCTCTGTCATCTGGAGATCAGTTGTAGCCCCAGGTGATCTCCAGCCACCACCTGGAGGTTGGTGACCCTAGGTTGATTCTGTTAATTTTATTTATTCCCATTTGTATCGCATCTTTCTTCCTGGTGGGGACTGATCCAAAGCAGCTTACACTGATCACCTCTTCTCCATTTTATTTCTACAACAACCCCATGAGGTAGGTTAGGCTGAGAGTGTGTGACTGGCCCAATCTCACCCAGCAAGATTCCATGGCAGAGTGGGGATTCAGACATATATCACCCAGATCCTACTCTGACAATTTTAGATTGCAAGCTCCTTGGAGCAGAGACCTGTCTTTTGGTTTGTTTCTTGGTAACACATCAGTACACTGATGGTGATATACATGATGGTAACCATTATAAATGGTTCAACAGCATTTGCAAAGACACAGCCTTGCCTAATGTTACATGTGCAAAGATTAATTAATAGCCAGGAGATCCGAAGATTCTTAAATTCTACCCTTTAGCATTTTGCACCACTAAAGTGGCGAGCTAGACTTATTTTGAGGAGCTGAGAGAGCTCTGAAAGAGCTGTGATTTGCATGTGCAAAGATGTTGTGGCACTGCAAAAGGACCCCATTTGGCCTGGAAGGGCCCTGAGTGCCAGAAATCCTCTTTAACAGTGCAACCAGAGGCAGAGGTACTCCCACTTAAACTCACTGATTTCAGTTTGCTTAGTCTGGAGCAACCCTGCCTAGTACTGCACAGCAGTTCCCTTTGAACACCCAATGACATTTTGGACCTTGCAAATCCAGCCAATTCACAACTGATCTGAGGAAAAGCAGATTAGTTTTTGGACATCCTATAGACATCTGGGTAATTAATCCGCTTTTCCTGGATTAATTGTGAATTGGACTGGGGAAGGGGGTAGAAGGGATGCCCACTACTACTTTGGTCTAACGTGCCCTTGCTGCAGAATTTCAGAGAGATATACAAACCACTTCCTACTGCTTAGTAGAAGAAGAAAAAAATCAAAGAAACCCATGAGATAAAATACTAAGTATTATTATTATTTGTTATCCATTGTATCAAGAGTCCAGCAGTCAGGGAAGAATGATAATATCCCAAGTTAGAAAAAAGGAAGGCTGCTTTCTTAATAAACCTTTTTGAGATAAGACAGATGAACAGACATCACACGTTTTAAGCCAATGCATCCATCTCATCATCCCAAGACAAGCCTGATCTAGCTTTGTACCAGATCTAATTAGGTTTTAAATGAGATTCCAGTGCCCATAATAGCATATTCTGATTGCTCCTCTTTCTGTTGTGAGAGGTCCACATATTCCTTCCGCTTGTATTATTAAGCATCAAACCACAGCCTGTTTTGGTTCGGGTGGTGGTGAGTTCATACTCTATAATGTTATAGCCCTGCAGTGTCTCTTTCATCTCCCACAGGCCTTTTTACCCCAGTGGAGGTACAAGCTACCCAGATGTGGATCAATCTGCTAGGCTTTCATGGTCTACTGAAACTTCCAAAAAAATTGCAGTCTATAAAACTGAGTGGAAGCTGACATCTTAGCAGAATTTTGTCTCATGAGTGAAATCTATGTTTCTGGTTGCACAAGGACATGAGTGTGTGTGTTTTATTTATCCAAATGAAGAAACTCAAATGTGTAGAAACTACAGATACTAACCAGGTCCTCTTTAACATAAATCTTATATGTTGTTAGACTGGGATCCCATGTTACCAGCTATTCTGTAATCACTTTGGAGGGCCTTGTTGCTTTTATAGATTGCAACTACCAGAGATGCAATTTCCAGGAACAGACGATTCCCCCCTGTGCTTTTCCCACCACCCAGATTGCCTCCTCACAGCTGTTTATCCTTGGGAGCAAAACCTCCTAAAGCTTCCAGGTACTGATTTGCAGAGAGAAAATAGCGTCATGAATGGGTTCAAAAGCCCCTGCTGAGTAATCCCTTGAAAATCACAGTCCCAGTGCCTAGAATTATTAAAAGAGGGAGAAAAAATGTTCCTTTAAAACAATCACAGGTCTGTTCTTACTAAGAGTGTTGCGAAACTGCACCAGCACCTACACCGAAGCAAATATTTCACTGTGGGGCCAGTGACATCAGTTTCAAATGTTATCTCCATGGTAATTATATTCTAAGCTGCCCCCAACCACTGATTTCATTTCTACCTCAGCACTGACTTGCCCACGCATCCTGCCCAAAATAGACTCTCCTCTCATCAGCAGGGGACCTTTGCTAATTTCGTGTTACTACAATCCAACTTCATTTACATTCACTACACTATCTGGCTTTCAGATTGATAAGCAGACCAGCACTCTCACAGCATAGGAAGCCAAATAAACCTTCATCAAACCCCTCCACACCCAGCCCACAGAATAACAGATCTGAGCTACAGGAATATTCCTTTCGAACCTTCAAATGATGATCAGCTAAACTGTAAGCCTAAGCAAATCTAATTTTTCTCGAGGGAAACAGTGGGGGGCTCCAAGTCATCCTTTCTCGGTTAGTAACTGTCTACAACATCTCAGTGGAAGGGAAAGTCTCCCCCCACACACACACACCATAGCATTTATAGTAAAAAAATTAGGGTCATCAACTGATTAACTAAAAATTCTTTAAGCAATCATCTGCCTCTTATCTGATTGATTAAATTTAAATAAATTGGCAAATTGGCAAAAAAAATACCCCTCTATCGAGATGGTGCTTTTAAAAAAGATATTGGCAGAAGTACCAGATAATTTACAACAACAACAACAAAAAGTTGAGAAGGCAACAGGGATCTTCCCCCCCCCCCCCCCCCCCCTCCCCTGGTCTCTATTCCAATAACACACCAAAACCAAAATAGCTGCAAATCTCAAAATTTGTCTCGAATAAATAATCAACAAACGTTGTACTTGATTAATCTGTAGATTAAAATCAGTTAAACATGCAGTCCTGGAAACAATTCAATCAGCCTTTGTGAAATCCAAGTAGTAACTGGAGATTAGAGGAACTAGCAAGGGAGAAATCTTGAATTTTTCTGGCTGAGATTATATAAACTTCATCATTTTCTGTAACTTAGAAATTGTTGACATTTCCCAGTAAATGCTGAACCCTGGAAGAAAATGTCTGAAAATTCTGAAATGTATAGTAACTATACAGAAAATGCCGAAGTGATACCCAAATTCTGTTTATAGGTAAAGGCCATTACTGGTAAATGTCAACAATCACCAGATAGGTATGTATTCCACAGCAAACATTTTACACCCCATTACAAATTCATTTGAATATATTTCTCTTTTAGCACATAACATACTGTATTTCAGTGAATTATTCGTGCAAATAATATGGAAGGGAGGCTATTTCAGGAAATCTGCTTGGGTCATCTCACTTCTTCCTATATTTTAGAAGATGAAAGCAATCTGGCCAGTGTTAAGAGCAAATCAGAATACAGTGCTGATGGATCAAAGCCGGTAATCAAATGAAACCTTCTATTGACTTTTGTTTACAAGCTTGCAGCTGTGCCACCAGGGTGAAAATGTTGGATTTCATTTCCGTTCCTTCCGTGGGTAAATGGAGATAAGAGCATCGATGCTTTCATTTCCCTTTGTTACCAGATGGAAATCATCTGTGTACTTGCCGAATGGTTTTTAAATCGCATTTTGGACACTGATGGTCAGAGGGAAAAAAGATCTGGGCATTTCTTAAGCTGTTTGCATCTCATTTTCCACAGCAGTCCCCGCTGCCTTTTACTTAAGATCAAGAAGACTAGATGAAACCATTTGCCTGTTTCTCTGAGACATTTTTAGGTTGTGTCAAAAAGCATCTCTGCTTTCCGCAATTGTTTAGCAATGCCTGCAAAAATTGTTTATTGGTTTACATTGACCCACCATCTCTCCCAAAATATTCTGTGTTTGCTCTGGGTGAAGTTAGCTATCCTGTCAGAAATCTGTAGTGAATGTAGTGAATCCATTCATAAATGCTATGGAACCAGTCTGACTTGGCTCCAAGATGGAGTCATTGAGGAAAAACGCCACTTCCACATTGTCATTTTTGTCATTCATTTGTCTCTATTGCTCCATGTGTTTTTACCCCCAATGTGTTTTGCTTTCTCTAGTAGCCCCAGAGGGAACAAAAAATATGTGGAAAGGGGGGGAGAGACTAAGCAAAAATGACAATGTGGAAGTGGCCAAAGTCAATTGAAAACGAGTGACATGACCTTTGATTGGCTAGGATCATCATTGTGACCAATCCAGGACACACTGCCCATGTTCTCAATTGACGCTGTTTTCCTTCTCTGACTCCTTCTTGGAGCCAGATCAGATTGGCTACACAGCATGGTGATATCATCCCTTTCACTACAGTATCCCCGATTGGTTGAGTACATCAAGGTAAATCCATGAAGAAGAAAGCAGCAGTCCTCAAAAAAGGAGGATGGGATGGAAGTGAACTTGCCACTTATATGGGGAACAGTGGCATGGAAGAACTTTTTTAAAAGGGGAAATATTCTCACCATACAAACTTTGTGGGGAACTGTTTCTATCCTGTCACTTAAAAATGAAAGGGAAAATATTTTACATAACCATAATCAGGACTACCATATTCATTTGTCCTGCTTCATGACTTTTCTGTGCTTTGGAGTGTATCATACCCAAGAAGAAAGAGAGATACTAGTAAGCCAGTGATACTCACTTGGTGGCCAAATGTGGTTCTTCAACATGTCCCTTGTGGCTCTTCTGCATACCGTTCCCCAGTGTGACACCTGCACCTGCACCATGTTTCAGGGAAGCAGGAAAGGCCCTTGGACAGTGGGACTTTTCGTTGGCAGGTGGTTTCCACACTGAAGTTGCCAGAGGAACAGGGAAGCTGCAAGCCTCCCTGAGGAGTAGGCCTCATGCCAGCGATGGAAGTAAATGTGGCTCTTTTGGCTGATGGTAATCGTGAATGTGGCTCTTCATGAGCCAAAGGGTGAGTACCATTACAGTAAACAATGGGAACGGCACAGAAGATGGCTACTTTATATGGGATCGATTTTTGTTTGCTTGTTTATTAATCGTGATTTTAAAATAAGGATTTTAAGAAAAACAACACAATCCGATATATAATGACAAACTGTTATATATACTGGTGGCTGAGAAAGCTATTGGGAAATGGAGCTGTGCTGAATTTTCGCCTTGAAATCTATTCAAAATGACAAAAATGTTATTTCATGGAGAGAGAAATACACCCCAAGGAAGACACTGGCTTTCACTTTTCCACATTGCTTTTCACACCCATTTGCTGCCATTGATCTGTGGCTACTTTGGTGCCATTTTAACAAGCTTCTTATTTCTTCTTCTCAGTACAATCTCAGCCACCACACAGTCAGATCTGGCTACATGATGACATAAGTGAGGACAAAGAAAGTCACATTGCGATTGAAATACCCCTGTATATCTCTAGTTCTCCCTCAGAGTATCTTCTCCAGGACAGAAAGGCATAAGAACCAGTGAGTTTTTAATGTGTATTCTTTACCTACAAGGGTTTCTGTTGCAGCATGGGAAGACAGGTTCCCTCTGCTGTCACTATCACCTTAACAGCAGACCTCTTTAAATCAGAGAAAGGAAGAAAAGAGAGCCTGTCAATCAAGCCTACCTCACAGGGTTGTTAGGAAGATATGATGGAGGAGAGGAGAATAATGTTGTTAGCATCTTTGAGTCAGCAGCAGGAAGCAAAGCAGGGCATGAATATCCAAATAAATAAATAAGAGAATGGTATAAAAAACTTAAAAGAAACACTGGAATAGGAAGCGGGAACAGACAACGATTGGTGGAAGAAGAGGCAGAAACAGAACAATGCAGCCCACAAGCAGAGAAGAGAAAGGGAAAACTTCTAACAACCATGCCAGAGAGATCCATAGGGAGTGGGACACTCTTGGGAAATTAACCACAATGCAAGAATATGTAAAGCAATCCCCAGAATTTAGAAAGGCAAGATATGCAGAAG
>NW_015170304.1:0-51569 GCF_001447785.1 Gekko japonicus | reverse complement strand
ATTTTAAACATGTGACAAGAGAATTCAGAGAACCTGTGATATGTATTGTTGCCTCTTTTAAAAGAATGGAAAAATCCCTAGTGGCAAGGGGGGGGACAGAAAAACTGCAGGGGAACCTCAACAGTTGCAGCAGCACTGGGGAAGCCATACCAGCCTGCCACCATGTAGAAAAAACCCATCTGCAGCTTGTTTTCCCTTTTGTATTTCATTTGCTGCTAAAGTAGTGCAAGACCCCTTTGCTCTACCAGCCCTGCTGGCCAACAGCCACCATTACTCCTTGCTGCCCAGCTCTCCCTGCAATGCACAGTCACAAAGACGTTGGGTATATTTTCTTCATTCAGGCCTGGAAGCAACTCATGGGAGCCAAGGGTGTATTTGAAGTGCAAAAAGAGTATCCACAGTAGGATTGGCTGTGAGTACACATGAATACACATGAAACTGCTTTGTACTGAATCAGACCATAGGTCCATCAAGGTCAGTATTGTCTACTCTGCCTGTCTGGTCCTTTTAACTGGAGATGCCATGGACTGAACTTGGGACCTTCTTCTGACTGTGTAAAAAAGGCCCTCTGAATGCAGGAAGTTTGAAAAATTCTAACATTGCTACACATGCACATACACACCCATTTCAGGCATTTTCACAATTTGCTGGAAATTTTAGTTGGTGGTAATGACAGGGCAATCCCTGTCTGAGCATGCCATTTTGATGCCGTCTGATGAAGTCTTGCATAATGTTTAGGACACGAGATGTGATTGTACAACTGTATACTGCACTGGTGGTCAGACCTCATCTGGAGTATTTTGTCCGGTTCTGGAGGTCCTTTTATAGCAAGGACTTTACGGTGGGTGCAGAGGTAGGTGATAAGGATAATTGGGTTTTGAAGACTAAAGTCTGTGGGAATTGAGCATGTTCAGCTTGGAGAAGAGGAGGCTGAGAGGAGGATATGTTTATTCTGAAGAAGGAGGAGGAGGAAGAGATTGGATTTATAACCCGCCCTTCACTCAGAGTATAGAGTGGTTTACAGTCTCCTTTCCCTTCCCCTCTCCACAACAGACACCCTGTGAGGTACATGGGGCTGAGAGAGCTCTTTCGAGAACTGCTCTTTCAAGAACAGCTGCAGGTGGAGGAGTGAGGAATCAAACCCGGTTCTCCCTGATTAGAGTCCGCGCACTTAACCGCTACACCAAACTGGCGGGGTAGGGTGCTATTTCAGTTGATAACAATATGTAAGTAAGTGAGTAAATTTATTACAGTCATTGACCAGTACATAGTAAAAGAAGTAAAACCCCAAACTTAAATGGTAACAATATGGGCAGTTCAGTGGTGGAATCAGTTGCCTAGGGATGTTATGGGTTCTCCCTCCTTGGAGGTGTTTAAGCGGCAATAGGATGATTATTTGTCAGGATGCTTCAGGTCAACCTGCACGGACTGGATGGTCTTTAGGCTCCTTCCAGCTTTTTAACTCTATGATTCTATGATTAACAATAGAAAAAGTTCAACATCAGCTTGCTAATCATCATCTCTGTAGTATCTTAACATAAATATCAGTTACTCCTTCCAGAGTTTGTTTCATTCATGTGTTCACTGATTCATTTTCTGAACATATTGAACAATTATGCGTCTTGACTCACTGCCTGACATTTGTTCCTGACCTTTTCATTCTAAGCCCATCCAGTACCTTTTGTTCCTGTTTGTGAAGCTGCAGTGGTTAATAGGCATGCCAGTAAGTTAGGGTTGCCAGCTCCAGGTGGGGAAATTCCTGAAGATTTGGAGGAGGAGGATTGGATTTATACCCTGCCCTTCGCTACCCAAGGGAGTCTCAGAGCGGCTTACAAACTCCTTTCCCTTCCCCTCCCCACAACAGACCCCCTTTGAGGTAGGTGGGGCTGAGAGAGCTCTGACAGAAACTGCTCTTTTTCAAGGACAGCTCTTGTCAGAACTACGGCTTGCCCAAGGTCATCCAGCAAGTGCAAGTGGAGGAGTGGGGAATCAAACCCGGTTCTCCCAGATGAGAGTCTGCGCACTTAACCACTACACCAAACTGGCTCATTTGGGGCTGTAACCTGCGGAGGGTATGCTTTGGGGAGCAGAGAGACCCCAGCAGAGTATAATGCCAAAAAGTCCCCCTTCCAAAGCAGCCATTTTCTCCAGGGGAACTAATTGCTGTGGTAGAGATGAGTTGTAGTTCCGGAAGATCCCCAGGCCCCACCTAGGGTTGCCAGACCCACCCTGGTGGAGTTGGGGGTCCCTGCCTCCAGGTCCTGCCTCCCAGTGGCTGATCAGCTGGCCACTGGGGGGACTTACCAGGAGAAAAAGGAAAACCCAGGCCACGTTGCCGGCGACGCATAGGAAGTGGCATCATGCCAGTAACATCCAGGTAATGCTCTGGTATTTGGGCAAAAATTCTATGGTAGAAGCAGGTTATACCACAAAGCTTTTGCCCAAATACTGGAGTGTCTCAGTGACATTGCAGCATATTGACGTCACTTCCTAAGTGACGCTGGCAACAAAGCGTGGGCCTTTCTCTTTCTCCTGGTAAGTCCCCCCAATCCCCTGCCAGTTGCCAGGAAGGACCTAGCAACCCTCGCCCCACCTAGAGGTTGCAACCCTACAACAGGCCTATTTTTTTAAAAAAATTATATGTGCATGTCTGTGTGTGTATGCTCACCTTGAAGTCATGGTGACCTTTGGTGATTGACCCCTATTGGGTGCCTGGCGGATATTCAGAGATGCAGCTGAATAAAGCCTGCCCCCACCTCCTGCCTCTGATATTTCAAGGAGGTTTCCCATCCAAGTACTTCCAAGAGTCAACCCTGCTTAGCTTCCAAGATCAGACGAGATCAGGCTTGCCTGGGCTATCCAGGTCAGGGCTACAACAGGCCTATTATGAAGGTGAAGATTGGTGCTATGGCTCCCTAAAACACAGCAGCAATCCTACTCTGCATGCAGTTTCCAAACAAAAGAGAGTTTGGAGGCTCTCTCCCAGACGAAAAGGCACAGGTTCCTGGTCACCATCCCATCCCTTTCAGCTGTCAGATTACTCCACTCCTTCCTGTGCCAGCCAGACAGTTCAGGAGAATCAAGACAGAGATATGGGACATTGTTAGACAAGATTGTTGCTTCCGATACAAGTTGTTTCTCCTGTGAGTGGTCTGACTGAGCATTTGCTGATTGCTATTTCCATATGAAAACAGCCCATCTTCCAGTGCACAATGGGGCTGTGCCGTTTGGCCAAAGAGCCAGCAACAAAACCCTGCCTTGCCCTGCTTTCCCCGCAGTTGTTTATACCCCTGTCATGAAATGATTTCAGACTGGCTGAAGCTCTCGCATGGAAAACACACGAAGGCTAGTGATTGCTTGCGTGCTCACTGCAAAGACATATGCAAATCCGAATTGTTCCAGCTTTGAAGAGCTCATTATTTCAAATATTGTTTGACTTTGATATATTCTTGAAAGTTTAAGATAGAAGAATGTTTCCCATTGATTGAACTTGAGCTTTTATCTTCACTCACACGCCACATAATAAGGAGGGTAACTCAGCACATTAACCCTGCAGTAACCTTGTGTGTTCCCGAGCAATAATTTACAGGTCTACAGCTGGAAAGGAAAAAGGATGTCTTAGATTAACTGAGTCACTGTCTCACATGGGATATTTGGGCAAGTAAATTGCACTAATTATTGGGAGGGATGGTTGCTCAGAGCAATTGATTTGCATGCAAAGGTTCTAGATTTGTCCCTAGCACCTCAAATTAAATAGGTCTGGTAGCATTAAGACCTTTCTCTGCCTAAGATGCTGCAGAGTCACTGCCTGTCAGGACAGACCATGCATGGTCAGGTGGACCAAGGTTCTGACTCAGCAGAAGATAATTTCGTATGTTTATATATATCTGTGATTTAGGGGACTGAGCCATCGCTCCATTATGGAGCACCTACTGTGTACACAGAAAGACCCTGATTTTATCCCAAGTATTACAGCCCTGATCTGGATACTCCAGGCTAGCCAAAGCTAAGCAGGATTAGCTCTAGCTAGTATTTGGATGGGAGACCATCATGAGGCAGAAGCAAGCAATAGCAAACCTCCTCTGAATGTCTCTTGTCTTGAGAACCCTATAGGGTCTCCATAAGTCAGCTGTGACTTGAAGACAAAAAAACCCCCACCTTCCAGTTACAGGCTAGAGAAACCCCCCCCACCTTCCAGTTACAGGCTAGAGAACCAATGTGAGCCACAATATGCAATATTAAGCTAGTTGGACCAATGGTTTGACTTAGTAAAAGGCAGCTTTGTATAAAATGTTGAATATTTGGGTACTACTCAAATAAGGAAAGTCAATTAACTGGAGGAGATTTAATTCCACTCAAATAAAGTCAATTAACTGGAGGAGATTTAATTAATTGATTCAGTCTGCATGATTTTTTTCCCATGTATAGAACAATATTTGAGAGGGAAAAATCTTTTTCATTGATGCACACGTGAGTTACAGTGGGTCATTTTAGAGGGCATATTGCAGGCTGAATGAGAGGAAAGGACAAATGCCTCTGTACAGGTGCTATGTGCCAGCCACCATTATTCAAAGTCAATGATCCATAGCATGGTACCCACCAATCCTCCCTCTAAACTGTTGAGTCTTGTGAGCAACTGGCATTAAAATTGTGAGTGAGTGATTTGGCTACTGCATAAATTAGTTTGCTCTGGAGCCATTCTTCCTGAGCTAAGACAAAAAAAAGAAATCAACCCTGACTGTTCCCTGGAAGGCCAGATAATGAAACTGAAGCTCAAATACTTTGGCCACCAAATGAGAAGGGAGCACTCACTGGAGAAGACCCTGATGCTGGGAAAGATTGAAGGTCAAAGAAGATGGGGACGGCAAAGGATGAGATGGTTAGACAGTGTCATAGATGCAACGAACATGAAATTGAGCAAACTTCAGAGGACGGTGGAAGACAGGAAGGCCTGGCGTAATCTGGTCCATGGGGTCGTGAAGAGTCGGACTCGACTCTGCGACTGAACAACAACTTGCTTCTTTGCCAAAGTGTATCTTCCCCAAAGCAAAAAAGCTGGTCCTGGCTTTCCTCTGTCTCACTAGAGTATGAGGTGCTTCAGTATAGTCCAGAACATCACTTTTGGATCTGCAAGTTGTACCCATTCAGTAATAGCTGCCATTATCATTGGGTGATGCTTGGGTTGGAGCCCCCCAAAATTTTGTGATTGGCTAATATCCCCATGGCAACCAATTTGTGATTGGTCACACTACCCATGACAGGTATTCCACAGCGGTGCCTACTACCCTTTCTCAAAATTCCAAAAGTGCCCAATGGCTCAACACTGGGGGAGGGATCCTGGTAATAAATGCTTTTATCAAATAGAGCTTTTTTTAAAAAAAATGTCCAATTAATTTGGAACCCATTTTTCATCAGTCAAAGGGGTTGCAGTCAAGGAATCTAACAGATCAATCCACCCAACTCTGCAGCCCCCATGGTTTTATCCCACTTCACAGTGAACATTGGCTCTCATAGGAATCAAAGTATATAAGGACTATATTCAGTTCTTCTTTCTCATGGACAGGATTCTTAATGAGAGTTATATCCAGGCCCCATAGAAAGACACCCGTCACTTCCTGCCTTCCCTCTGGTAGCATAAGCCAAGTGCTGTAAAAAAATACAACATCTACCTGTGATGATGTTGCTGTGGCAACAGACAAAATGTTGGGGAGGAGGAGGGTTGTAGATGGAGACACACTTGGAGCAAGTCAAGCCCCAGCAGTGTTTCCAGTATCTCAAGTGTGTGCCTCGGTCTCAGCTGGTGGCTATGCAGGTTTTGGAGGTAAGAACATAAAAAGAGCCCGACTGGATCTAAGCAATGCTTCAAGCATCCTGTCTCACATAGCAGCCAAGGCTGGATCTAAGCAATGCTTCATCTAGTCAAGCATCCTGTCTCACATAGCAGCCAACCAGTTGTTCTAGAGGGTGAACAAACATGGCACAGAGGTCAAGGCCCTCCCCTGATGTTGCCTCCTGGCTTTAGTTTAGGTTTAGTGCCTCTGAATGTGGAGGTTCCCTTTGGTCACCATGGCTAGTAGCCACTGATAGACCCTATCCCCCATTCATCTGTCTAACCCCCGTTTGATAAATCATAAGCTGTGTTTGTAGCCATCACTACCTCTACTGGCACTGACCATTTAATTTGTCATTGAGTAAAAAAGTATTCTTTTTTACTTCTGACACATCTATGGAGCTGCGGTGGCTCAAGTGGTTAAGACGCTGAACTGCAGGCTGTGGAAGGTCAGTAGTTCAGCAGTTCGAGACCCGGGTGCCGCATGAGGGAGTGAGCTCCCATCTCTAGTTCCAGCTCCTGCCAACCTAGCAGTTCGAAAGCAAGAAATTGCAAGTAGATAAATAGGGACCACTTCGGTGGGAAGGTAACAGCGTTCCATGCGCCTTGGTGTTTAGTCATGCCGGCCACATGACCACGGAAACGTCTTCGGACAGCGCTGGCTCTTCGGCTTTGAAACGAAGATGAGCACCGCAACCCTAGAGTCGGATTCGACTGGCTTTCGAGCAAGGGAACCTTTACCTTTACTGAAAAAAGTATTTCCTTTTGTCTGTCTCGTACCTACCACCCATCAGTGTCACTGGGTGCCCCCAAGTCCTAGCATTAATACTGATGACAAGCCAAAAGCCTTGTCTGTTTCCTTCTTCTGCACTGTTGGCCCCAGCTGTGCCTCGGAGGTCTGGGCAGAGATCTGGCCCTGAGGACTGAGCAAAATGTTGCTGTTGGCACATGTGCTGGGGGTTGCCTACCCCTGGCCAAAGCAACAGACGCTGGAAGGAAGGGGGGCTCTCAGGTAGAGGTGGACCTGGGCATAACAGAGGGGTGTCTGCCTTCGCTGTCGTGGTTTGTAGCCCTTCCTTTTCTGACTGCATTGTGAAGAACAAACTGAAAACACGGGGCCCAATCATACATTTCATTACCCTGGAATAAAATCTGAAAACCTGCAGATGAATATGAAGAGTAAAAGAATTCATTTGTAAAAATCACAGGAAAATATCTGAAAAGCAACTGATTTCATCCCAAATCTGGGCACTTCCAAGCTTGGTATGAATTTTGCATTTTCTGCTAAATGATGGAAATAAGGATGAGACTGGATAACTACAGAAGGCACTTGGTGGTCTTTGAGATGTACCAGTAGATCTCACAAACATCCGGTTTCAGAGGTCGGCAGCGGAACAGCTAGATTCGAGTCCAGGTTTTAGGGGCATGAGCTTCCGGGAGTCAAAGCTCCCTTCATCAGATACAAATATGAGGCTTGTTTTCAGCATCTACACCTGGGCAAGAGTCAATGCGATCCTTTAGCACTCAGTGGTGGAAACGAAAATGCAATTTGGTCTTTTACCAAGAGTCTTGAGCAATGTTCCCTCTAAGCTGTGGAGTCTTGTGAGCAAAAGTTCTACTTTGTGAGCTACCAGCATTAAAGTTGTGAGCAAGTGATTTGGCTGCTGCATCAGTTGGTTTGCTCTGGAGCCATCCTTCCTGAGCTATGACAAAACTGTGTGAGCCAGAGGCTAAAAAACTGTGAGCTAGCTCACACTACCTCAGCTTAGAGGGAACACTGGTCTTGAGACTTATCAGTAACTGTCAATGTCATACATTTCTCACTGGTCTCCTAAACCTTAATAACCGCTAGTAAATATTAATGCACTTCTGACACTGACCCTAACATATGCCGGTTTTCTCTAACCATCCATGCTTAGCACTCGTGGCTGCTTAGAGAAAACAGGCATATGTTATAGTCAGTGTTAGAAATGTGTGCATGTGTATACGCACACACAAATGCTTAGAGAACACAGGTGTACGTTATGGTCAGTGTCAGAAATGCATTAATATATACTCGTAATTGTTAAGATTTATGGGACCAATGAGAAATGTCAGATAATATTGTTACTGATAAAACTCAAGACTTGGTAAAAGACCGAATTTCATTTTCGTTTCCACCATGAAGAGTTAAGGGAGAGGAGAGGAGGAAGAATGATGGTCAGTGAAAATCCAGCCTTCTGGATTTCCATGGTGTATAATTGTATCAAGTAGAACTGGTTTTCAGGTCTTTCCAGAGGCCAAATTTAGTTGCATTAAATTAACGCTCGCTCTAAAATTTGGCCTGTATCTTTCCTATAAACAAAAGCCTGGGGGAAAGTGGGAGGTAAAGAGCTTTCTCATTAACTTATTTTTCGTGATGTTAAGGGATTCTTTTAAAAAAAAAAAAAAATCTGCTTTAGCATCAGCACCCTGAAGGAAAACAAGGATTTCATTTCTTCAGCAGCAGCCCCAGCTACTCTCTACCTTATGGCAGGTCTTTTCTGATTCACAGAATTTTACACTACACCAGCAAATCATTCCTGCCGATTATGCTTTGGTTATGACTGAGGAGGAACTCAGCACAGAATAGAGGTGAGCTGGGCTTCCAACCAACCAGAATGTTACAAGCCTGACTGGGATTCTGTCCCCCAAAGCAGCTGTAACCATGCGTCAGAAAAAAAAAATTAAGCGGGGGGGGGGGAGAGATACAGAAGACAGGGTAAGATGAGCTTTTGAAAGAACAAATAATTGATATCCCTTTGAGAACACTCTGCACATGCTTCAGAGCACAGGAGTCACAAAGATTCCTTGGATCAGGAAAAGACTGAATTAGCTGTTTCTGAAGGAAAACAGAACGGTGTGTTCTTAAGAGAATCCATCTGTTGACGAAGGGCCAGTTCCACATGTCCATGTTCCCTTCTTGATGATTGCACATGGCAACAAGTCATCACAGATAAATCACCATGAGCCAAACCTTCACATCATTCCAGGTCAGCTGAAGTAGACACTCAGGTACAAGTCTTCAGGGCTCAATAATAAAGTGATGTATTTAAATATAACTTTCAGACATCTCTCTCTCACACACACACACACATTTTTATCTCCCTCTCCCTCCAAGAGCTAGGTGATGTGCATGGTTCTCCCTCCCTCCAAGTTTTCCTCACAACAACCCTATGAGGTAGGTACTGCTGAGAGAAAACCAGTGGCCCAAGATCACTCAGGAAACTTCAGCGCTGAGAGGCAATCTGGCTCCAGGCCTTCCCTGTCTTCCCACCTCTGGTCCAGACTCCAGCCACACTGGTTTTCCCTCTAATAGTGCTCTTCTAAGCAGAGTAACACCCTTTTAAGACCATTGGGTCCAGTAGATTCAGAAGGGTGTGATTCACTCTGCTTAGGACTGTGCTGCCATCACCCTGTCGCACAAGGCGTATCAACCCATCCCCCCAATCCCACAGGATTTCCTTTCCCTCACCATGAAATCAAGCTTACCAGCATCCCTGAGTCAATGCTGAAGAGAGAGGGAGAAAAAACAGAGCTGGTTGAGTCAGAAGCTGGGAGTTCCCTTTGGTGACTAATCAAAATTGCCTCCTAAAGGTGAGGGTGTTGCAGAAAAGAGAATCCCGGCAAGGATGGCACGAGCAAAGGACCCGCTCTCGCTATGGGGAGCCTGTTTTTCTTCAGGTGTCTGCATGAGGTAGGCGAGACCCCCCCCCCCTAAAAAAAAAAAGATCTCACAAACCTCTGCTGCAAGGAGATGACATTTTGGTGCAATGCAAAAAAGGGGGGGAGCACTCCCACCCACCCGCAGCAAGAGCTGGGGATTGCCTTGCTTTGCATGAAGGGCAACCGTTAAGGCGTGAAGGTTTCCCTTCCCCGCTTTTAAGATCCCGCGGGACAAAATAAGCAGTGAAAACTGGCGCTGGCCATGGAATTGGGGGGGGGGATGGGGATGGAAGGAGGTTTCCCTGAAATTCTGCTTGCACTTTTGCGCTGATGCGCTCTCTTGCCCCCCCCCGCCCCCCCCCCCCCCCCCAACCGCCGGTTCTTCATTGGCATTCCGCAGCCGTGGCCGCTTTCCTGCAAGCATCCGGGGAAACCTTGGGATGCCGGTTGAGGGGACCTCCGCGAATGTAGGCTAGAGTTATTCGGTTGCCATGGCGATGGCGCCTGCAGGTAAATGAATGGGAAATGTCAGCGCGAGGAGCCCTGCTTGTTATGCCGGGCGCAGGCTCGCTCCGAGTTCTCCTCCCCACGTTCATTGGCAAGAGCAGTCTGGCTCTGGCGGCCTCTCTTCTTCGCCACTGCCGGCCTCTGAAATCCCGGGTTTATTCCCAGCAGTAAGGAGAGTCGTGAATCTTTTGTGATTCTGCTGCTCAGCGCAGCCTTTCCCATCCTTTGCAACTGGTCTCCCTGTGAGGCAGGTTAACTTGAGGAGAGGGTTGGAAACCGCCAGTGAGGGAAACAGGATTGCTAGCGATCCCCCCCCCACGGCCACCGGAGAGGGATTAGGTCATAGGGTTGCCAGATCCAGGTCGGGAAACTCCTGGAGATTTGGGGATGAAGCCTGGGGAGGAGAGGGACCTCAATGGGTTACAATGCCATCCCTCCAAAGCATCCCTCCAAAGCATCCATTTCCTCCAGGAGTTCTGATCTGGCAATGAGCTGTAATTCAGGGGGATCCCCAGGTCCCACCTGGAGGCTGGCATCCCTAAGCTTTTTGGATCGCTGACTGGTTCCCTTTTGAATATCCCTGGTTTCCATGTTGCTTCTACCTTATGAGAAATGAGACCATGATTTTTGCATTAGTGTCTCTTTATGTGTGCTGATTTTTTGTGTCATTTCATGTGATTTTTGTGTCAGTTACGTAAAAACAGCGTAAAATTATAAAGGGGTGAAGAATAATCAATT
The DNA here is from genome assembly GCF_001447785.1 of Gekko japonicus. Lineage (NCBI taxonomy): Eukaryota > Metazoa > Chordata > Lepidosauria > Squamata > Gekkonidae > Gekko > Gekko japonicus. The sequence continues at coordinate 40,810 of NW_015170304.1, read as the reverse complement.
ACAGCAACAGAAATTATGCAAACCGACACCGAAGACAAGAAATAACATCACCACCAAAGTGCTCTTTTTCATAGGTTTATGGGAGGCTTCTAAGGACAATTTCCCCATGTTTGTGCTCCTCCTCATGGCCAACTCAAAGCTGCTGCCAACATTTGCCAATTACTGAATCTGAATAGGTGCAGGCAAAGTCCTCAGATCCTCCTAGAATTTTCTCCATTTACTTGTATGTAAAACAGAAAGGTTTGTAGTCAAGCAAACTGGGGAGGGGACAGTACAGATCCCCTGTTCTCTCTGTCTCTCTGAACAAATTGATAACCCCAGACATTAAATGACAAAAGGTTCAGGATGGAATAAAGGATGAAATACATATCCTCCCAGGGCAAGTGGAACACCCTGTCTCCAGGAATTCCATCCTGCAGTTTGAACACATGACTAGTATCCTCCTCCTGCTTAGCTTAGCATTTACTCCAATTTGCTGTACTCTGTCTGAATACGGAAGTTCCATTTTTCTCAGGAGACAAGCTACACAACCAGCAGCCTTTGGCTTGGCTACACTGTTCCCAACCACAGATGGGAAATAAAATGTTTGACTGCATTAAGGACTTAAAAAAGACTTTCTACATGTAAACACATTAGCAGGTCAGAGAGGGATTGGTTTCCAACCTAGCCTTGTCCTTAATTTTCTTTTCTTCTTCAGTATGTGGTGCATTCAGACATGTGCTTCCCTCCACCCATGGTCCAAAATGGTACACCCCAGCCAAAAACTGCTGATTGCTTAACTTAAAAAAAAAGTATGGGATGCATTCAGACATGTGCTTCCCTCCACCCATGGTCCAAAATGGTACACCCCAGCCAAAAACTGCTGATTGCTTAACTTAAAAAAAAATAATCAAAGAGCCAAACTACAAATTCTTAGAGGATAGGCCTCCCAATATACTTAGTCTTAAATGCCTCCATATTCAGCATCAGAATATCTCTGGCTGCCAGACACCAAGGGGAGCAATTAGGTAGGGATTATTGTAGGATTTTTTCAGGGATACCTAGCTGGTGACTGTTGTAAGAAAAATTGAAAAAAAAACCCAACCAAACCCAAACCCTTTTGATCTAACCCAGCCTGACTATCCTCCTGTTTGTGCAACAGACAGATAATTTAACAGCGAAGCATTGGAGAATGAACTGAAGAGACTAGACAAAATACGCCAAGCAAAGAGCCAGTGGTCATATCTAATTTCACTAGACAGGGGGAAAGATTGTCCTAAACTGAGTGCCAAGGGATTCCTTTTAATTCCTCTTTCACCTGTCTTCCCAGCTACAGTGATGTTACTCAAGCACTCAGCTTTGTCCTTAACTGTCCGTTCCGGTGAAATAAAATTCAGCCTGACTGGTGCAGCATCCCAAAGTGAAACGCAGAAGCAATTTAGAAAAATCGAAGCTTGACACTGTCATACAGAGAGTCGCAGCAGCTTCGAGGTCTCTGTGTGTTTTGAAGGAAAATATGTAGAGAAGAGCCTCAAGAATGAAGCAGGGAAAGAAAGGGCTTCCATCCAAACTCAAAAGATGATGTCTTTTTCAGATTAGAAAAGAGACAAGGTGGACATATGATACAAAGCTGCCATATCCCAGCTCTGACCATCCGCTCATCTCTCTCCCTGAGGTATACTCCAGGCGAGAGCAGCTCTCTGGGGTCTGAAGCAGAAACGGGTCTTTCCAAACACTGGCTACCTGAAATCCTTTTTACTGGAGATGCGGGGGGCTGGATTTGGGACCCTGCAGCACACTTACCCACTGAGCCACAGGGACGCCTTTAAATATGAAGCTGCAGTATAGTGAGTCAGTATTGTCTGTTCAGATTGGCAGCAGCCCAAACTCAGGCAATGTTTTTCCAGTGCCTCAGGAAGACAGAAGGGCTTTCCCAGCACCTGCTGCCTGCAGTCTTTTAAGCAGAGATGCCAAGGACTGGACTGGGGAGTGCTGCATGCAAAGCAGGAGCTCTGCCATAGAAACAGAGTGGGGATTGGTTATCGCACTAAACGTACTTTTACTACAATTGGGGAAAGCAAGCCAGGAAGGATTTCTTTGCTAGTTTGTCTAAAACCAGCTGGCCCATGATGGTCTAGCAGATAAGAATTAAACATCCTGCTTTGCCTGATACCGCAAATGGGGTGGGTGGGTTTCCAGCACCTGGGAAGTTGGCTTGTTTTCAGGATTCCCAGGCATATGGAGAGGCACATGCATGGACCGAGGATCTATGCACCCTGCATATAGCCAGGGTGAACCTTGTCCCCACAGTCCTGTTCATTATGGCTAAAATGTCAAATAAAAAGGGCTGCAATGAGAAAGTTTGCTGTTATGATTAGTCCCAGTTGAATATGTGGCCAAATAAAGTAGGGAAGATTCTGTTAAGGCTGCCAAGATATTTGGGGACAGACTTTTGAATGACCTGGAAATTCTGAAAATATTTAGCCCAAAATCCAGTTTTTCTATATTTCAGCAAAGCTTCTAATGGCCACAGAGCTGTAACGTTAGCAAGTAGGGATGCGCATGAACTGGTTCACAAATTAAAGTTTGTCATGAATTTTGACTGGTTCATGGTTCGCAAAACAAATTTAATGGCAGGGTGACCGGCATGGACATTTCATGAACATGAAAGCAGTTTGTGCTGGTTCCAGAATGGATACATTTCTAGACAGACTGTCTCTGATTAATTAAAATGTTTACAAACCTTCAAAGCAATGGTGGGCAGAATTCTCCAGCCTTGGAAACACCAATGGGGCCTCCAAAGCTTAACAGGCATTGCTGGCTGCCAGTAACAGAGATCCCATTCTGCTCTATGGGATCAGAATGCTATATATACCCTCAGCTCAGGTCTGCCCCCTCTCCTTTGTTGGCTGTTGGCAGTTAAACAGAGAGTCAGGGAACTTGTTGAAAGGAAAGCTCATTAATTTATTCCTCATTGTGAACTCCTCTCCCCTGCTGAGGTTTGAGCGTTAGGTGGACTCAGGGCTCTGAGCCACCCCGTCTCTCTGCTCATGCCAAGCAGAGGGCCTTAGCTACTAGGTAAGTCAGCTGAGGACCCACATTTATACCCTCCTGATGAGGGATGGGCACAAACTGGAAAATGCGGTATAGTCCGTGATCTGTAGCATGCCCAGTTTGCAGACCATGGACCATCACAGATTTTTCAGGACTACACAAACTGATGTGGTGGAATGGCCCCTAGTATGCTAGAGACACCAAACTCACAGGGGATCTACAGATGACTGTCCTCTACCTGCTCTCCAAGTTTGGAGAGGACTTGACTTAGGGGGTCTGAGTTACACCCCCAAAAATGATGCCCCCAAGAAAGTGCTTTCTGGGGAAATGACAGGCACAGGTTCAGGAGGTCCAGGAGCATATAGAATGGACCCTGTGCAAGATAGAGGCATCAAGCTCACAGGGGACCTCCCCATAATGCTCCTCTATGTGCCCTTCAGGTTTGGTGATGATAGTTACGCCCCCCAAAAGGAGATGCCCCATCCTCCTTTGTTTAGCAAAAAAAAGCAATGGCAATAGAAGCCCAGCAGAACAGAATCAAAGTCTCAAAGCATCTCTGCAGTAGAAACTGAAGGTAGCAGCCTTTTTGCAGGCCCAGCTGAACCCCACCAGACACTGGAAGCAAGGTAAGCATCCCCCCTATGCTTGCAGCCCCCCACCCCAAGTCTCCAAAGGCAGATCTGAAATGGCAGAAAGGCAGACATGTCAATGCTTCTGACAGGGGCTCCATTAGTAACCCCCTGACAACTTGCAGATTATCCATTCTATATAGCCCTGAACCTCTGCCTGTTAAAATGATGGCCTGTCAGTGATCTCCCCCAGATGCTCTTCTACATCCAAGTCTGGTGTCTCTGGCTTGCACAGGGTCCATTCTATACACCCCTGAACCTCTTGAATCTGTGCCTGTCATTTCCCCAGAAAGCACTTTCCTGGGAGCACCTAATTTGCGGGGCCAGTAACTTGAACCCTATCAATCCAATCCTCACCAGACTTGGAGGGTGGGTAGAGGAGAGTCAGCTGGAGATACCTTGTGACTAGTTTGGTGTCTCTAGTACAAAAGGGGGGCATTCTACCACATCATAAACCTCACAAACCAAACTGGTTCATTTGACACTAAAAGGTTCATGGCATGGTCCACGAACTGAACCACATTTTACTGCTTTGTGTCCATCCCTATTAGCAAGCCTTTGTTTTAAAAGTTGACCAGTAAAAGTTGTCCAATCCTTTTCCTTTCATCCATACACATTTAAAAATCAATTTAAATAACAAAAGATATAGAAAAATCAAATTATTCATAACTTCCTCTGGATTTCTCCAGTGTAAAAGCTCCATTGTATTTTGGCCTCTCCAGACTTTGTGCAACATAATAAGAAACTGCATTTTAATTATCATCCCAGGATGAGATAGATTGTCAAAAGGCAAACATTAAAATGATTTGAAATCAAAAAGAGGCTGCTACCAGCATGAAAGATGTGTCTTATCAGCCTTGTTAAAATCAAACAGTACCACACCGTATCTCGCTAAGGTTGCAAAACCAGGCAATTCAATTTTTGAGAGTATGAAGCTATCAGATTTATGAATATGGATGAGACAGATGGCAGCAAGGGCTCTAGAAAAAAATGCATCAATTGTTGATTAAAAAGTCCCATGGCCACCAATCACATGTATTGGCAGAAAAGGAAAAAATATATACAAGGTATGCAGATGGATGCTAGTTATCAAAATGGCAATTCCATTGATTCTGTCACACTCTGGCATCATTGGATGAAAGGAATACACAGATGATGGGGCAGGGATATGCAAATGGAAAGCAGATCAGTTCTCCATAACACCCCTTTGAGTTCTATGGAACAGAAATGAATGGAGTTGAGAGAAGGAATCTCTGACTTCCGGTCTAAGCGTTTCGCTGCTCGGATGTGTCCCGTCTCATTCTGATGGAGACGCACCAAGACCCGGCTGACGGGAGGGGTCCGAGTTTGTCCCGGACCTCCCCGGGGTCTTTGTAGGAGACCCCCAGCCTGGGGAGCTGAGGAGAGCCTCTTCCAAGGTGACGGCCAAGGAATTGAGGCTCACCTTCTTCCCCCAAAGGTACCGTCACCACAGAGCCAGCATGGCACTCAGAGACGACTGTCAGAGCAAGCAACCACAATCCAAAAGATCTTCAAGGCTCCAAATCGTGAGTTAAGAAAAACTCAGGTGAAAAAAGCGAACTGAACCTTGGTAGTAATTGGAAGCGCCTAAGTTTGAAGCATTGGGGAGAGGAATTCAAACACACACACCCTTTTTTTTTCTTTGAGCAAACTTTAAGAATGGTTTTAAATTGGAAATAAAAGACTTTGAGCTAAAATAAGCACATAAGCAGTTAAACGAATGCAAAAACTGCTAAAGTATACAAAGCGGGACTAAATCGTAAAACTTTTGCCTTGTTTTGGAAAACTTACTTCTTGTTGATATTATGGCTGGGAGAGGACAGAGAGTGCTGGATAAAAAACTGGTGACTGGAAATAACATACCAATGACTCCTTCCCAGAACCAGGAAGTAACTACAGATTTCTCTGCACTGCTAGCAAATGCACTGCGCCCCCTAATGGAGCAGATGACTAATCTCAACACTAAGCTTGATAATGTCCAAAAACAGCTGAATCAAATGGATAAAAGAACTTCAGCAACTGAGAAAACGTTGAAAAAGATGGAAAAACAGACTGAGAGTATTAATAAAAGAGTGGATGAAGCAGAGAATGAAAGATCCGCTGATAAAATGCAAATAACACAGCTTCAGCTGGACAGATCCATGTATGTTCTACGTTTTCATGGGATCCCCGAAGAGAAAAATGAGGACTTAAAAGAACTCTTGGCGGCTGCCTTGGCCCCATTAATGAATTACAAACAAGAAGATTTAATAAAAGAGATGGATGTGGTCTATAGGACTTATCCAGATTTTATAAAGAAAAATAAATTACCTGGGGAAATCTATCTGAAATTCACAAAATGATCTACCAGAGAACTGGTGTTAAAGTCAACAATGGGAAAATCCTTAAAAATCAAGAATGAAGAAGTAAACATTTTGAAAGACATCCCTTGAAGTTAGAAAACAGAGGAAACACTACAGGATGCTCACTCTTACTCTGCAAAAAAAAAAGGGAATACCATACAGATGGTTATTCCTGGAAGGGCTGAGCTTCAATTTCCAGGAAAAAAATATATAAAATTGACTCTGTTCCAAAAGCGGAAAAAATTATGGACCAAGTGTTTAACACAAAAAAGAAGCAGAAGCAAAAGAACTTAAAACCGGATGGGAAGGAGGAAGAAGATGAATCCTATTCACAGGATTCATCAAGCCAAACTTCCATGTCATCAGAATCATCGGAGAAAGGAGTGGCCGCTCCGAAACTCCAGAAAACGAAGAAATGCAGGAAGAAAAGATTCTAGAACTAAGGCAATAGTGTTAAAGGCAGAAATTGCGTTAAGCTACTAACTATGTATTAATAATTGAATCAAATCTTAACATAACGTGTTATATTAGGTTAAAAACAATATTTCTATAACTTCTCAGATCGTGACATGTATTAGTCTTTACTCATTCCCCAAATCCCGTAGATGGAATAGATTAGAACTGTAGTACTCCTTCCCTTATCCAGTAGATTTATGTATTAGATTTCCTATACAAATCACCCATAGTATTAGTGTTAGGGTATTAGTATCCCTTCCCCCATCCCAAAATTGTAGTGTGTAGAAAATGCAAAAAAATAAAAATTTCCCTGCGGGGGGCCAAAAAACAGAAGAGGTCCCAACTAATTGTGCAGCCTTTTACTTCCTCCTTGTGGTTACTGGCTTTCTGTGGATTGAGACCAGCTTCATTTTCAAGGAACTCCTTAAGCTGTGGCCTCTAATAAGAAGGAAATGGGCAGCCATTCTCCTGCTACAGCCGTTCTCCTCTACCTGGCATTGTCCTTCTTGGGCAGTGGCTGGTGTCCAACATCAGATGCATATGCTACTGATTCTACGTGAAAATCGCACTATATATCTGTTGAAAATCATATGACTATGAAGAACTGGTAACCATTGACTAACTAAATAATCAAAACATAATACTGTATCCAGGCCCATAGCCAGGATTTTGTACTTTGGGGGGGACTGAAATTCATGTGAGGGAGCGGGGGGGAGGCCACGTGCATGCCTTCACTCCAAGCTGCAAATTTGGTCCCTCAAAGCATTTCAACCTTGGAGTGCAGGTACGCTTGGGGCCTCTCCCCGCTTCTCCCCTGAAGCATTTAAAATTTAAATGCTTTGAGGGAGAAGCAGGGGCCATGCACTTGCACTCCAAGCCGCGAATTCATGGCTTGGAGTGCAGGCGCATGGGGTTTCCTCCCACTTCTCCCCAAAAATCATGGGGCCTTGGGAAGAAGTTGGGGGGTGGGCTCCGGAAGGCCCCTCCGTAGCTACGGGCCTGACTGTATTGCTCTTACAGCTCTATCTATAATTGGTGTTAAAAGTTCTCCAATTATCCTCAAAATTTTACTCTATTTCATACCAATACTTATATTTATAGCAACCCTCTCTGTTGTTATCCTTGGTTTGTAATGGCTTATGGCTAAATGCAAATACATTTCTTTTACTTCACTCCAATTATTCTCAAATCCACTACTTGGTTTGTTATTTATATGATTCATCAGTTTTGTCATAGCAGCACATTCCTCCATCTTCCAGTCTTCAAGATTTGGGCAGAACTTGATTTTCGGTTTAGTTACAAACACTACTTCTGCCGCTGTTAACATATATCAAAATAGTTCATGTGTTGCTCTTTCAATATCCATGGGTAGAATTCCCAATAGCATAGTCTCTGGTTGCATGGCGAATTTTACATTCAAAATTTTCTGAATTTCAGCATGCAGTTCTTCCCAGTATTTACTAGTCTAGTTAATTAAACCACCACATACAATAGAAGGTACCACTGATCTCTTTACACTTCCAGCACTTTCCAAAATAATTTTTGTCCATTCTCTCTATATCTTTTGAAGTGATATACCAACAAAAGAATATCTTATACCAATTTTCTCTTATACCAGTTATACCATACACATCTTGACTTGTTCTGTTTCTGTGTTACATTGAAGTAAAAAAAATTATAAATGTGTCCTAGAAGATTATCTTTTTTATTCAGTACTACCTTTTCAAAGTCTGTCAGGTCTCTCAAGTGGTCTTTTCCTGCACATATTATTTCTTTAATTCTCAATGTCACTAATAGTCTTCCAGGATTTAATTTTCCCTTGCGTGTTAATCATGTTATGATAACATTATGAAATCATTATTTTTTCTCTCAAATTTATCATAATAAGCATCTATTGGTGACATTATAGGTGATGTGGGTAAACTGATTCTTGTATTTAACGATCACCAAGTTTTCAGTAAACTGTCTCTAATAACATGACGTTTTCATTTCGTTTCTTTTTGAAGTGGTCTCCCAGTTTCTTAAATCCAAAGCTGGCTATGCAAGCCTTCCATCAGGTCAGCAGCTTCCAATTTCATTAGTCTTTCATATGGAGTTTTAACCCATTCAGAAACCCATGCCAAACCAGCTGTTTGGTAATATAGCTTGATATTAAGTACCGCTCGTTATCTAATATTCAACAGTTATATGGCATTTTCAATTCAATTCAATTTATTATGGGTCTATATGACCGAAGTCTTGACCAACAGAGAATGCAAAAGGGGTATATGGTATTTTAAAATATCTGTTATTTTCTTGTTATAAATAAATGGTTTTCTGGCTATTTTAAATTTATATATAATGTTGAGACAATTTGTTTATTCAATTTTCTCTGTAGTTCTTTTCAGATTGAGTATAGCGAATAATGTATTTTAGGGAAACAGTGTTATTGGTAATGTTATAATGTTATAATGATTTACCTAGACTTATTAATTCATTCACGATTACATTGTCTTTAATATATGTAAAAAAAGTGCCTTACTTTTCTTTGCCCCTGTTGTTGTTCAGTCACACAGTCGAGTCTGACTCTTCACGACCCCATGGACCAGATCTTGCCAGGCCTTCTGGTCTTCTGCCATCCTCTGAAGTTTGCTCAATTTCATGTTCGTTACATCTATGACACTGTCTAACCATCTCATCCTTTGCCATCCCCATCTTCTTTGACCTTCAATCTTTCCAAGCATCAGGGTCTTCTCCAGTGAGTGCTCCCTTCTCATTTGGTGGCCAAAGTATTTGAGCTTCAGTTTCATTATCTGGCCTTCCAGGGAATAGTCAGGGTTGATTTCTTTTAGGATTGACTGATTTGATCTTCTTGCACTCCAAGGGACTCTCAAGAGTCTTCTCCAGCACCATAGTTCAAAAGAATCTATTCTTTGGCGCTCGGCCTTCCTTATAGTCCAACTCTCGCAGCCATACAGTACTACTGGGAATACCATTGCTTTGACCATGCCCTTTGACTTTGCCCCTAACACCTCCTTTTTTCCTGTAAGCTATATAAAATTAAAAGAAAATATATATAACAAAAAAAGAAAAGAAAACCTCACACTATATCCAGACTTATTTGGCCCATTGTTGACATCCCAGTTGCAGCTATGAAGCTACATCTGTCCCCTTCACAGGCATTGCTTCAATCACCCACTAGAGGTGCTTGTGCTGTCTTGACCACTGTGGCTATCTTGGTAAATGCTGGAAGATTTGGGAGCAGTACCTGCCTTCCCTAGTCTCTGTGGTTACCACAGAGACTAGGGGAAATCCCTAGAGTGTCACTATGTGGAGGCCAGGTTTTTTCTCCTGCTGTTTCATTCCGTGGGGGCAGGAAATTACAGCTGCAGGCTCATAATTTCCCATCCCAGGTGGGTAGAGGCCTAATTATGGCCCTCCCATGCCTTCTAAAGCTGCTGTAATCATTGTGAATGTCCCCTGTACCACTGCTTACCATTATCCAAAGCTTCACTGGGATATTCCCCTTTGCTGGAGCTGAGGGGTCGTTGTACAGCCCCATATAAATGACTGGCTGCTATTCATTCATGCTGGAAAAATTACAGTCCTTATCCTGAAATGGTACAGTTGGGGAAAGTATACTTATCACCTTGCTAGTACCTTATGAAGACTGCATGAAAGTTATTTATTTATTTATTTACTTTATTGACTTTATTGTCTTTCTCACTGAGACTCAAAGCAGATCACATAGTGTAAATCAAATACAATCAATGGCATGGACAGCCACTAAAACATTGCAATAGAGTCTGGACTGCAGAAATCTGAAAACAGCCAAAGCAATAATAAAGGACTACAGCCAAGTGACTGAAAGACAAAAGTATAGCTTAGGTGAAATGCTGTATGACCAGTGTTACAATACAAATATCATATTTCTTCTCAATGACTATTCTTATGTATTTATTTATTTATTTATAGTCAAATTTATACTCCGCCCTCCACACAAAGCAGGCTCAGGGTGGCTTCCAACAACAATACAACAATATAGAATAAAAGCATAAATAGTACAGAATTAAAACACAACAATTAAAATAGTGCATTACAAATGTTACAAAGTACTGGCGGCAGTTAAAAATAAACAAATGAGATGTTTTCAAATGAAAGTGCTTCGATGTTATTCCACATAAATATTTGGATGTTATTTGCTCTTTCTTGAGGCAGCTGCTGATGTCAACATTACGGGCCGTGTATTAAGGCGGCAGCGGCCCCTAGTTATATGCCTGGCCATATAGGGCTTTAAAGGTAAGAACCAGCACTTTGAAGTGGATTCGGTATACTATTGGCAGCCAGTGCAGTGTCCTCAGCACAGGCTGGATGTGCTCCCATCTAGGGAGACCCATCAACAGCCTGGCCGCGGCATTCTGCACTAGCTACAGCTTCCGAATCCGCGACAAAGGCAGCCCCATGCAGTAAGCATTACAATAGTCTAGTCTTGAGCAATGTTCCTGCTAAGCTGTGGAGTCTTGTGAGCAAAAATTATACTTTGTGAGCTACTGGTATTAGAGTTGTGAGCAAGCGATTTGGTTACTGCATAACTTAGTTTGCTCTGGAGCCATCCTTCCTGAGCTAAGACAAAAATGTGTAAGCCGTAGGCTAAAAAACTGTGAGCTAGCTCACACTGACTCAGCTTAGAGGGAACACTGGTCTTGAGGTGACCATTGCGTGGATCACTGTAGCCAGGTCAGCACAGTCAAGGAAGGGAGCCAACTGTCTAATCAGCCTCAGATGATAGAAGGCTGACTTGGCAGTGGCGGCTACCTGGGCCTCCATGGTAAGGGAGGAATCCAGGAGCACTCCGAAACTCCGAACCTCCAGTGCTGGGACCAGTAAGGCTCCCCCCCCAAAGGTCGGGAGTGGTATCCCCACCCCCGAACTGCCCTGACCCAGGCACGGGGCCTCCGTCTTCACTGGATTCAGCTTCAGCCAACTCAGTCTGATCCACCCAGCCACGGCCTTATAATAAATGAATTTAAATGGCATATTTCTTGTCTACCTCTGTTTTTATAAATACAGTACCAATATAATAAGATAGTTCTCAGTCATAACAAGTAAATACAATAATCCATAAATGAACATTCCAATGCTAACAGTCTAATCAGAAGGGAAAAACAGAACCGGGGTACCTCAGGATGACATAAACACAGGAACAAAAAGTCCTTCCAGTATGGCAAAGTCCTGTGTGTGACAGCTTCACTTTAATCCATCTGGTTTCCCAGGAATATCGAAGCACATCCACTGTGACTCAAAATGAGCTTGACAAAATGAACTAACGCGGATCCCAGGTAATCTTGGTGTTTCATTCCTTCTTCAGAGTTATAATGTTTTATTCTTCTTTAATCATTTTTCTATAGCAGAGGTTATCTATACAAAGCATCTACCCCTCCAAGGAGTAATCAAGCTTCACAACCCATCATCCCAGTGTGTCTCTGATGACTAGGTAGAATTGCCAGGTCCCCACCCCCCCGGCCACCGGCAGGAAATGGGAGGGGATGGGGTTGCAAGATCCAGGTTGGGAAACTCCTGGAGATTTGGGGATGGAGCCTGGGGAGGAGAGGGATCGCAGTGGGGTACAGTGCCATAGAGCCCACCCTCCAAAGCATCCATTTTTTTCCAGGAGAACTGTAGTCTGGAGAGAAGCTGTAATTCTGGGGAATCCCCAGGTCCCACCTGAAGTCTGGCATTCCAAAGGCTAGGAGTGAGCACTGGCACTGCATTGGCACTCTATTCATTGAACTATCCCTAGTAGTTGCTTGATTATAGGCGCAGCTGTGCCGGAGGAAGCAGAGTGTGACTTTTTTGTACTTTTTTGTACTCTCCTTAGCCCCATCAGTGCCAACAGGTCTACAAGAAGAGACCAGCGTGACTGCTGATTAGGACCTGGAGGGGGCAGCAGAGTGCTGTTCTCCTGTGCTCTTCTGCTTCCGCCACCTCCTGCAGTCAGTTCTCCAATGGACAGTGTCTCCAGTTGAGGCTTGGGAGTCAGAAATTGCTCAGCCATGTTCACTCTTGCCACTGGCCCTGCTAAAGAGATGTTTCTATATTTTTTTAATTCCAAATCTACAATTCCCAGACCAGACAGTCAGTATTTTAACTGGATCTACTACACACCGGACCTTACATGCGACATCCAGAGCCACCCAAAATATATTTACCCTGAGATACACACCAGAAAACAACACTGCTGCTTCTGTAGCTTCTGTTCCCCACCTTCTCTGGCCGTGCTCTTTCCCCCACTCTCTTGTTTACCGTTGGACTTTCAAATGCTATCAAGCAAAACTTCACAGTTTCTCAGGCTGACGGAACAGCAGGATTAGTACTGAGCATGGTGCAAAGTATAATGCATTTGTGCTGGGGAATATTAAGCTCTCACTGAACTTATGAGGTTTTTTTTTTTTTATGTGGCAAACTCAACGTTGCTGGCAGATTGATTAGGGGTGAGAACCCCAATCAAAGATCCATGAAGAGAAGAACTCTCAGAAAGTGACACCCTCGCTGAAGGGCTGGTTAAAAGGAAGAAGCCGGGGAGGTTGATGAAAATAACCTTGAGGCAGCGATCGTGGTACACATTCCACTGATTCTGTAAGAGCATTATCCAAGGTACTCTACTGCAAAACATAATAGACAGCTCTAAATTCACCTGCCCATGGGGTTTACATTTTATATATTATATATTATATGCCAGTGTATATGCTTCTCCTTCCTTCCATTTTATCCATACAAGAACCCTGTGAGGTAAGTTAGGCTGAGGGGGAGAGAGGGAGAGGGAGAGTGAATGGCCTATGGTCACCCAATGAGCTTCATGACTGAGTGGGAATATGAATCCAGGTCTCTCAAGACCTACTACCATGCTCTAACCAAAAAATAACACTGCCTCCAAAGTCTTGGAACACAGGGAAGTTAGGCAACTCAGAGATGTGAAGACTGAAGGATGGAGAACATGGCAGTAGCTGAGAAAAAGAAATCTGAAGGAGGAGTAGATGGAGAATGAGGCTTGAAGAGAAGGGCAGAGAGAGGGGGGAGGGGTTAAGGCTTTATAGGAATTTCATGAGATGATGTAAGGTGTGTGCTGTGTTGAAACACGGGGGAATTTCACATTACCCGTCTTCTCCCGGTTTCAAGCCGGGAGTCTTCCGTTTGCAGATGAACCGGTAGAGGGCTGCCGTTTCACACACGGCTTGCCCCTACCGGAAAGGAGCCGATTCAGAAGCGGTTCGGCGTTTCACACACGCAACCGCTTTGTTTCCCCACGTCTTTTTTTTTAAAAAAAGTCCGTCTTATAGCGATATATCGATATACCAGTATTCCAATGTATTCCAATGGGATCGGTATAGCGTTATATTGATATATCGATATAAGCTGAACGTTCAAAAAAAAAAAAAACCCGTGCGGCTGAAAAAAGGCGGGAAAGAAGCGTATCGGAACCGGGAGAGGGAACGGGAGCCTCCTCGGAAGCGGTTGACAGGTAAAACGCTTCCCTCCCGGTTCCTAATCGGAACAGAGGCTTCCCTGTGTGAAATGCCACTTCATCCCGGTAGGGAACCGATTCTCAACCGGGTTCTGTCTGAAATGACAGACCAGCACCCGGTTGAGAATCGGTTCCCTACCGGGAGAAAGCACCTGTCTGAAATTCCCCACGACTAAAGGAAGTGGGAATAGAAAGCAATAGCCTGAAAAGTTGGCTTTTGAGGAAGCCATGGAGGATGGAAAATTGAGCAGAAGAAAGGAGCAGCTAAGGAGCAAGCAGAACTGAGGCTAAACTATACTTGGGACCAGGGCTTTTTTTGTAGAAAAAGCCCAGCAGGAACTCATTAGCATAATAGGCCAAACCCCTGATAGTACAGTGCATTAGCATATTAGGCCACACCCCCATGTTACCAGAAGTGTGGTCATCCAGCCACACCCACCTTTTGCTTCTTATTCTGTTTACCTTGTTTGTTGTCAAGACTCAGGGCTTTTTTTGTAGCAGGAACTCCTTTGCATGTTAGGCCACACCCCCCAAATGTAGCCAATTCTAATGAGTTTCTGCTGTTGGGTGTGGCCTGTTATGCTAATGAGCTCCTGCTGGGCGTGGCCAACTCAGCAGCCAGCCGGAACTCCGTTCCTGTGCGTTCCTGCCCAAAAATAGCCCTGCTTGGGACTGTAGACCATTGGCAAGAAGAAAATATGCTGACAAGGAATGGAGACCATGAAGTAGATGGTTTAAAGGATAAAATGTTTAAAATAAACACAGGAGGATTGATCGGGCTAGAGCTGTCATTCCAACAGGGATGCTGCCAGTCTGGTTGCGGCTTCCACTATCACTGCAGCATCCTGACCTGGCAATCCTAAGGGGGCGATGAGGGCCAAGAAGCAATGGTCATGAGGCTGAATTTCACATATCAGTTTGAACGAAAACAGCCAATGCCTTCAGGCTGGCTTTCAGGCTATCTCATTGACATTGGCATTCTTCTTTTCGTATTCCCCGTGGTTTCTCTTTTTAACCTCTCAGCTCTTCCAGGATCGCCTCCTCCCTGTTTTCTTTTGTTCCTTTTTAAAAATAGGAGAAACCCAGGCAATATGTAAACCTGCTTTTTAACGATGCACAAAATGCATTCCCTGGCTTAAAATAGAATCTGGGATCACATTGCCAAGTTGTTGCACACTGTTTTCTAAAGTGTTGTGGTTAGTTTGTTTACCGCCTCTTTTTAGATGTCTGCAGCAGCTATATGACTTCTGCTGCTCCAGCTGCAGAGAAATGCAGATCTTTTTTTAAAAAAAATCTAGGATATAAGCCAATGTCGTTTTCACTAGATGGATCACCTTAAAACAGAGGCTGCATTTCAGGAAGGAGCCTTCTGCCTTCTCATTAGATCCCTAGAATTGCCACAAGGGGCTTGTCAGCTGACAATCCACCTTCTAAATAGAAAACCCAACTTAAAAAAGTACCCCTCCCAAAACCCTCATCCAACCCTTTCCTGCTTTTCAGGTCTTAAGAATGAAGCAGGAAGGTGGTTGGAGTGACAGCAGCAGTTGGCGAGCCATTTTTCAGCTACTACAGCTTTCCAAAAGAAAGCAAAATCTACTCAAGTGGCCAAAGGAGAGAAATGAATGACATCAAGCCCCAATAACAGCTGAAGGTAACTGGGGGCTTTTGAATATCCCTTCCCAAACAGTCTAGGAGGTTTTGTTGAGGGTTCCAATTTCCTTTCAGTGTTTGAACCTGCTCTTTCCAATCATTCAAGGCATCCAATTATATCTGATGAGGATCACAGATTCCTATCCCTCTGGGAAAGGTCAGGTGCACAAACAGCACAGAGCTGGTCATCCCTGGCTCAACAGGTTTTGCAGGTTTTGATAGTACAGCATAACCAGATGCCCACATCCCTGCTTTCTGCATAACTGGGGCTGCTTTCTTTAGGATCTGCCTCTGTCACATGCATGATGCAGCCTCCGTAACTTCTTCAAGAATTCAAACCTACGGTTCCCTACCAAGGCAGACCTGGACCTTCAGACAGGATTTAATTGCTGTTACCTTCACAACAAGTTTGTTAGAGAAGTCACTGTCATTTACATTTTCAGGATTTGGAAGTAGATGGTTCTTTGCCATGCCTCACCTTCTCCCTTGCTATGGTCTCCTCTACCACAAGGGCAGGAACTGAGGAAGG
Organism: Gekko japonicus; assembly: GCF_001447785.1. Taxonomy (NCBI): domain Eukaryota; kingdom Metazoa; phylum Chordata; class Lepidosauria; order Squamata; family Gekkonidae; genus Gekko; species Gekko japonicus. The sequence goes on along the minus strand of NW_015170304.1, from coordinate 24,649 downwards.
GAAGTAATGGGAGGGAAAGAAAGCTGCGTCACAAGAGGTGACGCAGCTACGTTGCTGACGTTTGGGGCATGGCTGAGCTTGTCGGGGGGGACCATATGTTCCCCCCCCCGACGAGCTCGGCCATGCCCCCAACGTCAGCAACATCACACGTCACTTCCGGTGACGTGGCGGCGGCGCGCACGCGTGCATACAGAGCCTGCTTTTGACCTTGTCGGAGCCTCCCCCGCCGGTAAGTTTGCCAGACTTGGCAACCCTACTGATAGAGCATCTGCCTGGCATGCAGAAGGTTCCAGGTTTAATCCTCGGCATCTCCAGTTAAAAAAGGATCAGGCAGTAGGTGATGTGAAAGGCCTCTGCCTGAGACCCTGGAGAGCCGCTGCCAGTCTGAGTAGACAATACTGACATTGATGGACCAAGGGTCTGATTCAGTATAAGGCAGCTTCATGTGTATTCAACTTCCTTTAAATGTAAAAAGATCCACTGTAATTACTCTTTTGATATTTATACCCATTTCCTCAACAGGAACTCAAAGCAGCTTCCAACAGGGCCGTAGCCAGGATTTTGTAATTCAGGGGGCCTTTAAATAAGTCGGGGGACACTGACGTCACAAAATAAAAAAAATAAAATAAAAGTAAAATTTTTAAAAAACTCACTTTTGCGGCGTTTGCACTCTGCTTGCCTACACAGGAAAGCAAGCTGTGTTTGGGGAAGAGGTGCCAATGGGGAAACCTCCAGGTGGCCCAGAAAGCTGGGGCCCTGGGGGCTACATGGAAGTCAGGGGGCCAGGCCCCGAGATGCCCCACTGTAGCTATGGGCCTGGCTTCCAACATCATTGTTCCCTCTTCTCTTTCACCCTCACAGTGACAAGCCTGTGAGATAGGTTATGCTGAGAGAGACTGACTGGCCCAGGGTCAACCATTGAGTTTCCCTGGCAGGGTCTGGATTCAAACCTGGGTCTCCCAGATCCTTGTCTGACACTCTGACCCACCACCCTACACTGGTGCTGACAAGCAGGGCATAAAAGCAACACCCCTTTCCATTGTCTATTGTCCAGCAGGTGGTAAGAACAGAGAGACTGCAGTTATCTTCCTTGGCTAATAGCCATTGATAGAACTATCCTGCATGAACTTTTCTTCTCTCCTTTTAACACCTTCTGTGTCAGTGGACTTTATAGCATATCACATATTTAGGTGTATACATAAGAGGCTTTAAATACATACTTAAAGCAGGGCCGGCCCAAGGTTGTCCTGCGCTCTAGACGAGCGCAGATGCCAACCTCCCGGTGGGCCCTGGAGACCTCTCCACCGGAACCAGGCAGCCGGGGTCAGGCTGGGAGGAAGGGAATTCCCTTGGCTTGACCGCTTCCCCCCCCCAAAGGAAGGTCAGCCGGGTGCCCACTCTCCGGGAGTGATGGAGGCCAGGCCAATCCATTGCCCTCGCGGTCTGGGGGGCTGGGTTCTGGTAGGGGTGGCCCACCCGCGGCCGCCGGGCCCCACGGCAAAGGACAGCAGTGTGGCTGTGGCGTGCAGAGGAAGGGAGAGCAGGCCGGAGGACAGGTGGTACGGAGGGAAGCCCCCTCCCCTGGATCGCCGGGGACCGCACGGGGTGTGGGTGTGTGGGGGGGTGGCACAGGCGGTGCCGGAGGCACCCTGCAGATCCCCGATGGGGAGGGGGAGAGATCCGCCGCTTGCCTGCCCCCCTTGCCCTCCACCTCGGATCGCAGCAGGGTGACAGACTCCTGGCCAAACAGGGGAGAGAGGCAGAAGGCCCCCCCACAGGTGCCTGGTGCTGAAGCAAGCACGGATGGAGGAGAATCCCCCTGGGGCTGGGGCAGGTCCTGGCAGGGCGACGGAGGCCGGGAACTCGTGTCCCACGGTGGAGGGCCGACTGGCACCCCGCTGTACAGAAGGAGCCAGGAGGAGGGGAAGTGGGCATCATCCCGGGGCGCAGGCTTGGAAGGTGGCAGGCCACCGGCTTATGGGCGCATGAGCTCCTGTGCCCTCCATCTCCGGCCTTCCTGCCACAGCCGCCAGAGAACAGCCCACCTGCCCTCGCCTGCCCGGGGCGTGGCCTGGCTGCCCGCTTCGCCCCCATACCTCCCAGCCGTGACGCTTCCACAGGGAGGCAAGACGGCTCCCGGGCGCGTTCACTTGGAAGGACGGCCGGACGCGAATCGCTGAGGTGGGGCTAGAGTGGCTGGAGAGCCTAAGAGATCATTCCGCCAGCCGGGCTGCTCCAAAACTATTGAAAGTGTGTGTGTGCAGGGGTGGATTCACCACAAAGCAGACGAAGCCCGTGCTTCAGACACTGCCTACCCTGCCCACGCCGCCGTGCAGCGCGTCCTCCTCCTGCAGCCGGCAGAGCTCTTCCCAGCCCCGGCGCTCCTTCCAGCTGCTGGCCAGCCCCTGCCTCTCCTCCCATGCCCTAACGGCCGGCTCACGCTCTAGGCGAAGGCCTAGTTTGCCTAGCGGGTGAGCCGGCCCTGACTTAAAGCAAATATGTGCTCCCAAACACATGCCACCTATAGGGCCATTTGTTAGCAGATTCTTGTATTGCATGCCCTCTGTGGCAAGCCTGGGGTTTGCCCCTTTTCATGAGGGTTGCCAGCTCTGGGTTGGGAAATACCAGGAGATTTTGGGGGTGGAGCCTGGGGAGGGCAGGATTTGGAGAGGAGAGGGACTTTAATGGGGTATAACGCCATAGAGTGCACCTTCCAAAGCAGACCCTTTCTCCAGGGGAACTGATCTTGGTCATCTGGGGATCAATTATAATAGCAGGAGATGTCCAGGTGCCACCGGGAGGCTGGCAGCCCTACTTTTCATGCAGTGTGAGCTGGTCAACACCCTGCGCGTATCAGGTTTCTCCAGAAGAGGAGCCCAATTTCAAGCTGATTTGAGCACATAAATGCATGTGTTCTCCTGCTGCTCCCAGAGCAATTTAGGAATCATTTAGAAAAGGGGTATGAAAAGCAGACCAGCTCATAATCTGTGTTGATGGAAACCAGCAGGCCATCGAAAGACTGGCAGACAAAGGTGTAGACAAGAGAGGATGAGGGTTAGGAGAGCCTTGCTGGAAATGGACCCAAACAGCAGAGAAAGAGCTCTTAATGGCAGTTTTCTCAGACTATGAGCCAGGGCTAAATTTATCAGCAGCAGAAGCACAGATATGGAAAAATGGCAGCTGCTGGAAGTCAGTAACATGAGCGGAGGGAGGGAAGGAATCACAGAGACAGACTAGAAATGATATGCAATCATATTTTTCCTTCCCTCCATCATGATTTGGGACAGCACAGGGAGTATTGGGTTAGCTGGTGTAGTTAGTCCAGTACCCACTAGTTAGCAGAATGCTTTAAGTAAAGCTACAAACACAGGATCATCTTTTTCGCTAGGTCACCCAGCTTACAAAGGTCCCGGTCAAACGGGCCAGAAAATGCGGGGGGGGGGGGGGGCTGTTTGCCCCGGAGCAAAGTAACACACGGCAGCCCAATCACATGTCCCGTGGAGGTCCCGTGGGTATGCCGTTAGGTGCCAATCACACGGCTATCCTGCAGCGCAGCAAAGAAGCGGCGCGACGCGATCACACTGGCAATCACTAGGTGCCGCTTCCATGGCAAACGGGAATTTTCCCCCCTCACCACAGTGTGCACATGTCCCGGTGGGCATTTGTGCGCATCCTGTGGAGACTTAAAAAAAAAACAAAATCCGGTTTGTGATGGGACATGGGCGGGCACCGGATGCCACGGGATTCCAGCAGAAACGTGATCAGACGCCTGTCCTTGCCCCACGTTTTCCAGAAACTAGCACATCGTATGTACTAGTTTTTTACTCCGTATCTTCAGCAAGAAGCCACAGGTTAGCCACGGGTGCACTACACTTCCCAGATGTTGCGGTGTGATCACGCCTGGAAAATCCACCTATCATCCTTATCTTTAGCGCGGCAAATGCTCCGTGTGAACGGGGCCAAAGCTACACAGAGCCACGTTGCAAGTTTAAGGCAAATACTAGTCATTTTATTCTAGAACTACGATCTGGATAGGAAAGCTTAAGAGACAGGATAGTATTCTAGTCTAACTATGGATGGGCATAGATGGTGAGAGGCCATCCGGGTCATGGTGCCAAGATGAGGACAGTGTGTCCTCCTTCTTGGTGTGTGCAGGGAGAAGAGAGTTCTGGGAGACAGTGAATGGAAGGCAGGAAGCTGTCCCTGAGAATACAATCCACATTTCAAAGGGGACAGCGGCAGAAGAGTAAACACAAGAAGAAAACATAGGGGTTGCCTCTCTGGCTATCAGACTCTTTTGCCACAAAGTGGAGGCTGAGGTAGGGGACAGTGCCCAGTCCTTCACTTCCAACAGGGAGAAGGGGAGAAGGCAAGCAAATGAGCTGCGTTGGGGGAAAGTGGCTGAACCCTTTCTCTCCAGCTGACTTTCTACCCCGAATTACAGGACTGCCTCCCACCACACAGTTCCAAAGCCTTTAGAGCACTCCAGAGCTCTCAGAAGAGGAGGTGAGGATTCCTCCAGATTCCTTTTTTATATATATTCAGTATACATCATATCATCGGTTTACATTTAACATTCTTGCGAGTCATACGTATTCTCATCCAGCCATACATAGAATTTTTTCCATCTTTTTTCAAAAGTCTCCTTGCTATTACCTTTTAATGTTAAACTTAATTTGTCCAGTTCAGCTACTGACAACATTTTATCAATTACTTCCTTTTTTGAGGGTAGTTCTTCCTGTTTCCATTTTTTGGCTAACAATATTCTAGTTGATGTGAAAAGGTATATGATTACATATTTACTTGTTTTGCTATATGATTCTGGAAGCATATTCAATAGGGCTATCTCTGGTGTAAATGGTATTTGTTCTTCTGTAATTTCATTTATCATTCTATATTTTTTTCCCCAATATCTCTGTACTCTCTCACACCTCCACCACATGTGTATAAACGTTCCCACATTTTTTTTACATTTCCAACCGTTCTTATTGGGAGTATTATAACATTTTGCTAATTTCTCTGGTGTCCAGTGCCACCTGTAGAACACCTTATAGATGTTCTCCTTATATGGAATTGCTCGCATATATTTTATTGACTTCCACGTTTTTGTCCATTGCTCTGCTTCCAATGTATGCTGTATATCCTTTGACCATGCCAGCATTGTTCCTTTTATCATTTCGCCTGCCAAGTAATCTGACATTAAAAGCTTATATAGTTTTTGGATTAATTTATCACTCACGGGCTGCGGTCACACGCAACATTAGCCACGCAAGAGATACGGAAAACAGGCAGAGTTTCCGGGTGCGATCTCACCAGCACATCTGGGAAGCGTAGCGCTTCCGTGGCACAACCGAGGCTTCCTGCCGAAAACACGCAGCAAAAAACTAGTACCTCGGAGGTACTAGTTTCCGGAAACTGCGGGACAAGGGCGGGCGTCTGATCGCGTTTCCGGTGGCATCCGGCGCCCGCCTATGTCCCCTTGCGAAAAAGGGTGTTTTTTCCCCCAAGTCTTCGTGGATGCGCACGCGCACCCAACGGAGCATGCACATTCGTAGTGTACACAAAAAAAGAAACCCAGTTCGCCGCGCCGCGCGCTTCTTCGTTGCGTGCAGGCGTGTGTTGTGATCGACACCTCTCCCTAACCACGGAAGCTCCACGGTACCTCCACAGAACCTCCACAGGAGGTCTGATTGCTTTACTGCATGTTAGTTTGCCCCGGGGCAAACATCCATGCTTCCCCCCCGCAGTTTCCTGCCCGTGTGACCGGGGCCGTGGATAGCCAAATCTTGTCTAGTTCGTTTTTTTCCTTATAGAATCCCATTTTTTTGTCTATATTATATCTTGATTTTAATTGCATTGTGTCCCACCAGGTAAGTTTCACCTTTTGCTTATCTAGTTGCTCCGCATTTTTTAAACTGTTACTTGCATCTAGTAAATCTTCATATGTTACTTTCTTACTTTTTTCCATCAGTATTGGCATCATTACTGCTTCAATCGGTGCTACCCATTTTGGAGTTTTTAAATAATATTTCATTTTTATTTCTTTCCAGATTCCCATTAAAGCTCCCCTTATCGTATGATGTGTAAAGTTTTTCGGTGTTCTACCTTCTTCATACCAAATATATTTATGCCACCCTGATGCTAGATTATGTCCTTCAAGTTTTAAAAGTCTGGTATCTTCTAATAATATCCAATTTTTAATCCATACTAGAGCCACTGCTTTATAGTACAGATTCCAATTTGGTACTCCAAACCCTCCCATTTCTTTCTTATTTTGCATATATTTGCAGTTGATTCTTGGTTTTTTATTGTCCCATATAAATTTATTACATGTTCTTTCCAGGTCTTTAAAGTATGTTGTCTTTCTTAAAATTGGTATGTTTTGGGCTAGAAAGATAAACCTAGGTAGGATATTCATCTTTACAGCGGCAATTCTACCCATCTTAGAGATCTTTAGATCTTTCCACCTTTCTAGGTCCTTTTTAGTTTCCTTCAGTAGCTTATTATAGTTATCTTCTACTAGCGTAATATTCCGGCTTGACATCACGATACCCAGATATTTAACCTTTTTAACTATTTCCATCTTTGATAGTTCTTGGATCATTTTTTTTGTGATTTTGTACAATTTTTTGTTAATATATTGGTTTTCTTAAAGTTAATTTTCAGTCCTGCTACTTGCCCGTATTCTTCTATTACATGTATTAGGGTTGCAATTGATTCTACTGGATCATCTAATATAAAGACCAGATTGTCTGCATATGCTTGTAATTTAAATTCTTCCTCTTTTATTCTTAATCCTTTAATTAATGTATTTTCCCTTACTTGTTCTGTTAGTGATTCCAGAATGAAGATAAATAGTAGTGGCGATAGGGGACAGACTTGTCTAGTACCTTTCTGGATTTCAATATCCTGTGTCATATCATTGTTAATTTGAACTTTCACTACTTGTTTGTTATATATAGCTCTAATCATTGTTAGGAAGCTCTTGCCGCAGTTCCATATTTCCAGTTTTTGGAGCATAAATTCCCAGTTCACATTATTGAACGCTTTTTCTGCGTCCAAAAATATTAATGCCAATTCCTTATCTGGGTGTTCTTCGTAATATTCTAAAATGTTTAAGACTGTTCTAATATTGTTTTTTAGATATCTCCTTGGCAGAAAACCCACTTGATCTTGGTGTATTATTTGGTTTAATATTGTCTTCATTCTCATAGCTAGTATTGAGGCAAAGACCTTGTAGTCTGAATTTAATAGTGAAATTGGCCTATAATTCTTTATATCTCTACCATCTGTGTTTGGTTTATGTATTGGTGTTATTATCGCTTGATTCCAAGTTTCTGGAGTTTTCCCTGTGATGGCTATGTTCTGCATTAAATCTTTTAGTATTAATATAATATGCTCCTCATATCTTTGATAGATCTCTATTGATATTCCATCTGGTCCAGGAGATTTTTTTTTCCTGTTTTTTTATTGCCTCCGTAATTTCACATACTGTTATTGGCTCATTTAATCTTCTTATTTGTTCTTCATTAAATTTTTTTTTATTTGTAAGTTTAAGATATCTCGTTACCAAATCTGCGTCTTGTTTATCTTGTCTGTATAGTCTACTATAAAAATCCTCCGTTATGTGTTTTAATTCTTCAAGTTTGTGCTTTTCAACTCCTTCTCTGTCTCTAAGGGTTCTTATAATCTTCATCTCTTCTTGCTTCTTTAGTCTGTATGCCAGCCACCTAGTCAGTTTATTGGCATTCTCGAAGAAATGTTGCTTAGCAAATTCTATATTTTTTGCAATTTCTTGAGATAGAACTAGGTTCATCCGATGATGTAATATTCTGAGATTTGTTTCTGCTTTTCTTATACCTATGACTGAGTTCTTTAACGTATCTTCCTCCTTTTGGGATTCCTCCAGATTCCTGATATGGCAGCCCACAGCCTTCTTCTTCCTGTCAATCATGCCCCACTCCCCTCCCTATACAAATTAGTGACACTGGAGGAAGCAGAGTGAGTTCCACCCATAGGGATGGTCTTAGCCAATGGCAACAGGGTCAGCTGCCCTGGGTGAGTGGGGCCCACACATGGGGACCCCTGTTGCCCCCAGCCCCTCCGAAGGAGGTGGGAAAGAAGAAGAAGAGCAGATTCCTGCCACCACTTGCACCTGTCCTGTCTGAGGCTCAGGCAGCTGGCTCCCACTCGCCCTGTCTGTGGTGAGGATCACCCCTTGCTTGGCCCGGGTGTGTGTGTGTGTGTGTGTGATTCTGGGCCCCCTACTCACCAAGACTGCTCTTACCCATTGGTGCCAGCAAGTAGCGTTACCAGTCTCAAGATGGGGCCTGGACTTCTCCTGGATTTACAACTGATCTCCAGACTACCGAGATGAGTTCCCCTGCAAGACATTACAGTTTTGTCAGGCAGACACTATGGCCTCACATCCCTGCTGAGCTCCCTCCCCTTCCCAAGCTCCGCCCTCTCCAGGCATCACCCCTCAATCATCAGGAATTTCCCAAGCCAGGGCTGGCAGCAAGTCAAACCACAAAATGTTGGGTTAGGATCTGGGAGATGCAGGTTTGAATCCCCCCCCCCGCCGCCGCCGCCACAGAAACTCACTGGGTGATGTTGGGCCAGTTAAATGTTCTCAGCCTAACCTACCTCACAGGGTTGTTGTGAGGATAAGATGGAAGAGAAGAGACTGATGTAAGCCTCTTTGGGTCCCAACTGGGGAGAAAGGCAGGGTGTAAATGAAAGAAGGAAGGAAGTAAATAACTAGATAATAGCCCAAACTCTTGCACTAATTTCCCAGCACTTCTAACCTGGCCAGTGGTCAGTTCTCCTTTAAAAAACAAACAAACTCTGAACCCTGGAACTCAAGGTTACCAACCTCCAGGTGGGGCCCGGAGTTCTCTTAGAATTACAGGTGATCTCCAGGCTACGGAATCAGTTCCCCTGGGAGGAAATGGCAGCTTTGGTGAGCAGACTGTCTGGCCCTACACATCCCTCCTGAGCTCCCTCCCCAAACCCTGACCTCCCCAGGCACTGCCCCCAAATCTCCAGCAATTTTGCAATCTGGAGTTGGCAACCCTACCTGGCACACTGAAGGTCCCTGTTCTTTCAAAATAGAACACACACCCCACACCACCACCACCATCACCATCTTAATTTGATACAGTGATTAGAGCATCGCAATAGAAAGGCTTTCAAAAGCTTTGGGAAAAAAAGATAGTTTTCTTAGAAGGAAACCAGAATTACAGGCAGAGAGCAAGAAATTGTCACACAATGGTAAATGGTATCACACAGAAACAACAGGGTCTTCTTGGTGATGACTCAGACACCGTGGGACTTTCTGCCTAGGTAAGTCCACTCAGCCCTGTCCTCCCTGACCTGCAGGTGTTCTAGTTCAATGGTACCTTTTCATTTGAGGCCAATTAATTTTAGTTTGTTCCTTAACTGCCAGCTCCTTTTATGGTTGTTTTCCTCTGCTGGGCTTGACGATGAGATAAGACCATTGTTTGCTTACTGCAAAGTGCGTACATTTGAAGAAGAAGAAGAAGAAGAGATTGGATTTATACCCCGCCGCCCTTCACTTGGAGTCTCAGAGTGGCTTACAAACTCCTTTCCCTTCCCCTCCCCACAACAGACACCCTGTGATGTGGGTGGGGCTGAGAGAACTCTGACACAAACTGCTCTTTTTCAAGGACAGCTGTGCCAGAGCTTGTGACTGACCCAAGGTCAGATCAGCAGGTGCAAGTGGAGGAGTGGGGAATCAAACCCGGTTCTCCCAGATTAGAGTCCGCACACTTAACCACTACACCAAACTGGCTCTTATTGCTAGGGGCTGCCAACTCGAAAAGCAGAGGATGTTGTTGTTTTAAATCAATGAACAAATAAACAAAATGAAAAAGATGCAATGTGCTCACAACACAGTTTGTAGGCCACTGATAGTGCACGTGAATGCAAACGCTGTCTAGCATATGTGTGGGTAATGTATGAGGATCCTTGGTTCTAAGTGTAAAATCTTGGCCACTGTTTGGCTATCCTCACATATCCACAGCTGTGACCCACACTGCTCAAAAAAAGCAAGACCTTCCATTTGCAGAGGCATTGTGTTTTTCTCCAAGTAACATAATATGTACAGATTGTTTTGCTTGCTGCTTAAAAAAAAATCTCAAGAGAATTTTTACATGTACGGGTATTACAAGCCTTTACAAGCAGGTGGGTGTTTGTTGTCATGGCAGAAAATAGCCAGCTTCCTCTCATGGCAACTTTGGCATCACTCAGTGGGGGTTTTTTAAGTTAAATATTGCAATGGATGTTTACCATCGACAGCTGCTTGAAATCCCTTTCTAAAAACTTATTCAGTGAAATGTGTTTGATCCAAAAGAGTTTCTGTGCTCTTTTAAATTCATCTGGGATTTCTGCAACATTTCATTCTGCTTCGATTACATTGGAAGAAGCATTCAGTTCTTCCTTCAAAAACCTACAAATTGAGTTACATATCCTTTTGTTCTCTCTTTGCATTAAGGATACGAGAGCTACCCAATGAACAGGGGTCTTACTCTTACTATGCTCAGGGCTAGTGTTAGGACTGCCAGCCTCCAGCTGGGACCTGGGGATCTCCCAGAATTACAGCTCATCTCCAGACTACAGAGATGAGTTCTGCTGGAGAAAATGGATGCTTCAGAGGGTGGACTCTATGGCATTGTACCTGACTAAGGTCCCTGTCCTCCCCAGGCTCCATCCCCAGAGTTCCAGGAGTTTCCCAGCCTGGATCTGGAAACCCTGCCCCCCCATCCCCACTGATGGCTAAGGGGGACCTGGCAACCCTAGTGTGAATGCTTAGTTTGCAGCAATGATCTCCAAAATAGTGCCTCTGTGGGTGCCAGTGTATTTTGGGCACCCACTTGCTTCTTCCTGAAAGCATTGCCTCATTAAAGCAAAGAGCCAATTCGAGCTTTCTTCCATGTCACTGGAATACGAGGGGTCACAGAGGAGCCTAGAAGGCATGGTCTTTCTCTCTGCGGGGAACACTCCTTTGGAAACAGCTGCCTCCCTGTAACATTTTGTGGAAGCTTTCAGTTGTTTTTTTTATTTGGACTGAGTGTGCATCATTACTTCCAGCACAAACCCAGAAGTAACATCATGATGTCAGTATGACACTCTAGGATTTACCCCAAACTAGAGAATTGCCCTGATGTACTCATGCCATCACTTCTGGTTTTGCACAGAAAGTGAAGACACGTGCCAGGGCGCCTGGCCCTGTGCCCCAATTCTTCGGTGTTGTGCTGAAATAGACTAACAATCTGCCTCTCAAAGAAAGAAATAGAAAGCCTTGAAACAAAACAACAAATACATTCTCTTGAATGTTCTATGAATTTATTTCTGTGACTATCAGAAAGTTTTTACCTCAGCAATCTCAAAACCTTGACTATTCCATTTATACATATATTCCCTGCCTGTTTAATAAAATCTTTATTCTGCTTTGAAAGTTAATTTGCCTCAAGTGCCATTTCTCAAGGGTTCAAAGAAAACTAGACAGCTCCTGGATTTTCAGTAGAGTTCTTGAGCTGATTAATTTTATTTGTTTATTTATTTATTTTCACATTTATATCCCGCCCTATCCCGAAAAAAAACCTAAACAAAAAAAAATCTAAACATAGAATATGTACACGCTACTGTAGGGCAGGCAGTTGGGGAGATTCAGGGGTTCATCATAGATGCCATGGAGTCTCCCCTCAGAATCTGCCAGTTCCTCCAAGGGAACTGTAGTCTGGAGATCCTTTGTAATTCTGGGAGAATCTCAGGCCCCACCTGGAGGCGGATAACTTTGCCTCCCACTTAGATCCCTGCTGCCATGGATAGGACCACAGGACAAGTCATGCTGTCCTACCAAACCTCAAACATGTCACCAGCTTCCCCTGAACAGAACAGAGCCTGCCAGAACATTGGCATCAGACTAGAACTGTCACTCTTTTTTAAAAAAAAATAATCCCTCAGCTGAAAAATCATAATAAATTTCCATATGACCCGAAAGGGGGGGGGGACTACTCTCTGCAATTAGCAGGTGCTTGTATGTAATCATGGGAGACCCCTTCAGAAGACAGTTTCAGCGGGTACCCCTGTTGGTCTGCAACAGAACAGATTTCAGTCCAGGAGCACCTTGGAGACCCACAACAGTTCCTGGGTATAAGCTTTGGAGAGTCAAAGCTCCCTTCATCCTTCCAGTCTGAGAGAGCAAAGAAGGGAATGCCTGTTCCAAGAAGGAGACTACTACCGCTCCTGGATTTTCAAGCACTTATGTTGAAAATGGCTATCTTTTTAAAAAGTCTGTGGTCCAGCTAATCAAACCATTTTAAACAGATGATTTCATTAACCGACGTTACAACCCTGCTATGGGTTGTAGATTGTGATAGGCTTTGGGGCAGGGCACGCTCCAATAGTTAAATCCACTCCAACTATGTTTTCTACACGTGTTGAATTTTTATGTCCATGTAAGCTGGTTTTTCTTTGGCATTCTATTGCTACTGGTTTTGTCCAGGTCATCTTTTGGCAATCGTTAACTGAAAGAGAGGAAAGGAGATCTTGTGAGTGCTCTCTGGAGGCAGGAAATCTTGTAAGCACTCTGCAGTACTGTGAGGGCTGGGCCCGGCTGGAGGGGTCTGGACGCTGGAGTCTTGAGGCCTTTGCATTTGAACAATATGTTGCCACCTAAATGGGGCTCTGTGAAACCATTCAGTCCAGCGTCTAAAACCACCTTATTGCACTACTATAAGAGTAAGCCATCTTTACTTACTTACCTGGCTCCCTGTTCGATTAGCCATGCTCTCTCTTTTACCTCCCAGTAATACAACCCACCAGCAAGCCTGGCACGCTATCTCATTCTGTACATCCAGGGCTATTTTTGGGCAGGAACGCACAGGAACGTTCCAGCTGGCTTCAGAGTTGGCCACGCCCACTACAACCAAAACCTCTCTGTGGTGGTTACAAAGGGAAGGCCTGGAGAGCGACCCACCCCGGCGATTAAATGCCTCCCCGTGCCTTCCCCGGCCTGTTTAAATTGCCTTCCCTTCCCTTTATGGGTTTTTTTTGCCTGGGCAAGCCAAGGGAAGGCATGGGGTGTGGCCTAATATGCTAATGAGCTGCACCAAGGGTGGGGCCTAATATGCTAATGAGTTTCTGCTGTTGGGTGTGGCTTATTATGCTAATGAGTTCCTGCTGGGCTTTTTCTACAAAAAAAGCCCTGGGTACATCTGCTAAAGTGACAGCATTGTTCTAGAAGAGAGATCTTCCACTCAGTCCAATAATATCAATAGCTCCTGGGAGCGATAGCGCTAGGTTATTGAGCCTACACCAGACTCATCTTCACTGCCAGTCGGCAACAAACCGCACAGGCATTCTTCATGCTACAGATTCCAGTGGAATACATTGGGAGTTTGAGAAGGTGAGGGGGAGAAATGTTACGACACAGACCTCATGGCAAGAGCATCCCCCTCCCTTCAAAGAAGACTGCAGTCCTTTCCCAGCGTCCTTGGCATTCACTGGGCTCAGAGGGACTTCCAATCAAATGTTTATTTAAAAGATCAGAGTGCCACATTTTCTACCCTGTGGGCATTCACTCACGATAAAAAAAAATTAGGATTTTAAATCACAGAAGCAACATTTTTACAATGTAATTCAAATAGCAGCACGGTATATATCAAATTAGGAAAGCAGGGCACCAAGACAGAATTTGCCCAGGGCCAAAAAGATGGAACAAAGCGAACATAACTTGGGAGAGAGTTTAAACAGCACAACGCAACTGGAGAGAAAGAAATTAGGAGAAGGGTCGTGGCTCAGAGGGGGAGCCTCTTCTTGGCAGGCAGAAGGTTCCAGGTTTTTCTGCTCCACAACACCATCGATGGTGCGGTCCAGATCCAGAGGAGCCTCCTGTCTATCTAAAGTTTGTTGAGAGGCAGAACTTATCACAGGCATCACAACGTGGTAATGGCAGGAAGTGGGACCCGGAGGAATTTTCCCATCCATGCAGCTCTTAGTCAAAGTGCAAAATGCATCTCAGAGTCTCAGTGGTGAATTTTCATTAAAATAACAGGAAGCCAGGCAGTTCAAAATGAATGACAGAGATTTTAGGTTAATGGGGATTAATGGCAATTTTTAATAAGCATTAATCAATCCGTACTCACCGTCGGTGGCTGTATGGCAAGTTGCCTCCTCCCCCTTTTCACTTTTGTTAGCCAAATGTATAATCAACATTATGAGTCCCCTCCTTTTCCCCATACCCAGCCTTTTGTTTTAATTAGAACACGTGGGAAGGGGAAGCGTACATTTCATACGAGGGTGAATTAAGCTGTTTGGGGTGGGAAATGATAATTTTGTGACATTTGTATGTATTAATTATTCATACACTCTTTGAGCCAGATTTTCCCAAACATCCTCCGCACCACCGAGGCCAGAATTTCAAGAGGCTGCAGCTTCTGTTGAGTTACGAAGTAACTGGGCAGCCGCAAAAAGCATTGTCACAAACATCAAAGTGTCCCAAATGCTTTGGGGAAATTCTGCTTCTCAGTTTGGAGCTGGATTTTGGACTCTGTAGTTCAGCTTCTTCTTAAAGAGGGGGGGGCAAGCGGGCTGCTTATCTTGTACCCCAGATCAGGGAAGAGAAATCGGTGGTATCAGTTTGACTCCTCCTGACAACTCCTAATGTTCTTTATCCCTGAACTAGCTGAAACAGGAATGCTTTCAGTCATCAATACCGTGCTTTAAAGCTGCTCTTCCTCCAAGGAGTTCTTGTTCCTCCATTTTAGTCTCAGAAGAACCTGTGAGGTAAATTAGGCAGAGTCTGACAGCCCATTCCTCACACTACTGTACCTCACTGGTAGCCGTTTGGGAGTGACAAATGGAAGAAAGAGACTTTTCCTTCTCAGTATGGCTGGTGTCAGGCGTAGGCATTGCTGGGCAACTGCCAAGGCCCATGGCCTTGAGCGGGCCCATCACAAAGCAGCAAACTGGATGGTGTAGTGGCTAGAGCGCTGGACTAGGATCTGGGAGACTCAGGTTCGAATCCCCACTCTGCCATGGAAGTAGAGAGTGTGGGCAGCTGGACCACTGTGTGTTGCTCCTGCCGACAGAGGCTTCTTATTCACTCAGGCAGACAAGCAAAAATCAGTGATGATCAGGAGAGGCACAGCACCACTCGCTTGCCTCTGTGCTGGCCATACCTGGGCGGGGGCACATTGAAGAGTGTCTTGCCATGGGCCTCCAGCAGAGTTGCTAGGTCTTTCTCAGAAAGACGGGGAAGAAAGGCCAGATGGCATTTGTGGCATAGGTGATAGGCAAGGGAAGATTATTGACTCCCATGTCCCAGGACTGTGTAAAAGGTATGGAGGAGGAGGTGGTGGTGGTGGTGGTGGTGGTAGTATTGGATTTATACCCCACCCTTCACTCGGAGTCTCAGAGCAGCTTACAATCTCCTTCCCTTCCTCTCCCCACACCAGACACCCTCACCCTGTGAGGTAGGTGGGACTGAGAGAGCTCTGAGAGAACTGCTGGCTGCATGTGGAGAAGTGGGGAATCAAACCTGGTTCTCCAGATTAGAGTCTGCCACTCTTAACTACTACACCAAAGCTGTCTGGGGTGTGTTGTGTGAGGAACACCCAAGTCTTACTAATGAAGAACCATATGGTGGTGGGGGGGGAACAAACAAGGCCCCTGGCATGAGGCAGGTGTTTGTGCACCTGTAAATAATGGCAGGGGTTATTAAAAAAGCCTAGGTGGAATTTGGCCCACCATGCTGTAAAAAGCAGGTTCAAGTTACAGGAAATTCAGGACCTCCATGAAGACAGGTTATCAGCTGTTGACGTCAATGTTCTTCCAGATCCCCCAGATTCATGTATGTGTGAGGAGGGGGATGAATCCAAGCCCTTATAAGTACAAAGTCACCAACTCTTTCACAGTGACGTGATTGCAGCCGCCTGTGTCAGTGTGCATATCCGATTCATTTTGCACGGGATTAATTCTCCCACACAGTGAAAGCTGCAGCTGTCCCTTCCCCCCCCTCGCTCTCTGCCAGTGAAGCCTCCTCAGACAGGATCTCATTAAGGGACGGCTGCCCAGTGCTGGGTGCTCCAGGTCACCCAACAGCCACACACCCAGCTGCTGCGTTTCCTCCTCCTCATTAAGGACTCCACTGGGGACAGTCAACTGGATCGGCTACGGTTGACAAGAATGTTCAGGATATAAACAACTTGGCATCTTTTTCCTCCCTGACACATAACCATTCTTCAAAACTAGAATTGCGTGTTCTCTTCTTCCTACCCAAGAGCTGGCGCAGATACGTCCCTGAATCATAATGATCTTTGAAAATAAACTGTGAGTTTTGTGAACACTGGATCGGGACATGGGAGAACGGGGCTGTCTTTGCAAGAAAGGCTGCCAATTTTTTTCTTTAAAGGAGCCCTGTTCCTGCGAGCTCCCGTGCAGCAATGAATGGATGAAATGTTCGGTGTTGTTTTATCTCAGGCTCAGGAAACGCTTCGCCTGGTCAGCCTCTGAGTGTCAGGCAGCTGTTCAAAGATCCAATTAAAAATAGCAACTCTGCTTGCAAGTACAGTGTTTAAACAATACTTACTTATGTCAACCCTGCTCTTATATGGGGCTTCCAAAATCTAACAGATATGCTAACTTTTGAATTGGTTCCTCCTGTGTCTTTAATAGCAAGTTCTATCAAGGACATTTTTAGCCCTCCAAGGAATTCAGGGAAGTATACAGAGCTCTTGCTTGCTTGCTTGGCCTTCATAACAACTTTGTTCCTTCTGTGTGTGTGTGAGAGAGAGAGGGTGGGGGGGAGAGAATGATTAGCCCAAGGTTACCCAGGGAGGCTGACTGCAGAACTGGGATTTGAAGCTGAACTTCCCTATTGTAGTCCAGTATTATAAGCACTGCACCACATGGGCTCCCTTATTTTGTTTGCAGCACTAGAAGGGTGTAGCTCTGACCTAGAAAGCCCAGGCGAGCCCGATCTCATAATATATTCTCAGCCTAACCTACCTCACAGGGCTGTTATGGCCCCGGTCATACGAGAGGTTTTGGGCCGGGAGAGGGACGAATTGGGGGCTGAGCAAATGGGCGTGATCCCACCGCAACATCTGGGAAGCGTTGCGCACCCGTCCCCAATCGGCGCGTCCTTTCGCCGGCGCATCCCCGGCTCCTGGCCGAACTGCGCATGTTCAGACATGTGCAGTTCGGCAGCCTCCCCCTCCCGACCGTCTTCCTCCCTGGCATCTGATCGTGC
This sequence comes from Gekko japonicus, assembly GCF_001447785.1. NCBI lineage: Eukaryota > Metazoa > Chordata > Lepidosauria > Squamata > Gekkonidae > Gekko > Gekko japonicus. Next base: position 7,371 of record NW_015170304.1, on the reverse strand, counting down.
TGGGGAGCAACTGCGCCGCGGCTCAGGGGATCCGTGGGATCCCGCCACGGCGTCTCTATTTTGGTGCGGCTCTAATTAGCCGCACTTTGGCCAGTGTTTTTCCTGCCGTGTGGCAGGGACCTATATGGATTAAATGGAGGAGAGAAGAACAATATAACCCTCTTTGGGTTCCCATTAAGGAGACAATGGGAGTTAAATGAGATAAATTTAAAAAAAATACTGGGTCTTTGCAATTTGCAGTGTGATTTCCCAGGTTTAAAAAGTGCACTGACTTTAATAAGTGTACTGATCATGGTTGTTGAAGGCATACGTTTCAGATTAGCAAGCAAGCAGGTATGGGCTAAGAATGTGTGCTGTTGTCCTCCAGTTTGACAGTTGTGAGCCCAAGAACTGCACAGAAGTTATGTCACAGGCAACTTTCCCCAGCATTGCAAATGGGGGAAGACCTGAATGGTGAACATTTTGGTTATATAACTCTTAAAGGTAAAGTAGCCCTCTCCATCATAACTACAGACAGACATCACTTGGACTATGGGGTAAATTATGCAGAGTTTGATTAATGACAGAAGCCTGCTTTTTGTTGTTGTTCAGTCGCACAGTCAAGTCCGACTCTTCGCGACCCCATGGACAAGATCTCGCCAGGACCTCCTGTTTTCCGCCGTCCTCTGACGTTTGCTCAATTTCATGTTCGTTGCATCTATAACACTGTCTAACCATCTCATCCTTTGCCGTCCCCGTCTTCTTTGACCTTCAATCTTTCCCAGCATCAGGGTCTTCTCCAGTGAGTGCTCCCTTCTCATTTGGTGGCCTGCTAGGTGCACCTTTTAAAAGAAAGTTTAGGAGCACGAGAGCATCTCAGCGTCCCTTAAAATCTGCAGAGACAAGCTGTCACCAAGACACACTATGCAAATCATTCTTCTCATACACGCCCCCCTCAAACTTTCTGCAACTGTTGGTGGAAGCAGGCTCATCAATCACATCATTAAAGTCTAATGACTCTGTGACGGCCTCAAAAGAATGCAGAGGTACATCATGCCGGCATGAGGCATTATACTTTGAAGGCAGTGTTTGATGCACTTCCAAACAGAATAATTTGTCTGCATCAGGGTTTGATGTAAGGTGGTGCAAAAAGCACCGTCTCAGCATGAAGCAAAGGCTGCCGCATCCAGCATTTTGTGGCTCCTTGAAAGCAGGTGATAAATAAGGCAAAGAGACAGTTGAACTGCCCAGATGTCTCTGCCTGCTGGTTAACTTTGTTCTGTGTCGAAGAGCTGGTCTTTGTGTGCCAGGGGGATGCTGCCCACACAAACTGGTTCCTAGCTCCTTCAGAGGAGGCGGGAACCATGCACACTGCCCTGAGCAATTTGGAGGAAGGGTGGTAGTCCAACAGGGCAGTCCAGAAACGATTGCATAAAAATCTGGAGACATAGTCCACATGATTGTCACATTGCAGAGGAGGCTGTGCAGTGCTCCCTTCCACCCCACGCCTCCAGCTGGGCCGACCACAAATAGGCCCATTCAGGGAGCATGTAAAGTTATCACATGTCAAGTCAGGTCATTGCTTCATCTAGCTGCACATTCACTACTCTGGCGGGCAGCAACTCTCCAGGAGCTCAGGCTGAGAAAGGTCTTTTTTACCACCTGCTATGTGAAACATGTGCGGGACCACTGGGCCACGGCGGCCATGTGTCATAAAGATCTCATCACAGTGCAACATCTGTCAAGCAGAGCTGGCTGTACATCCTCTGCCGCAGCTACCTCCCAGGATGGCTCCTCTGCTGCTACACCAACCTTGCCTTGAACCTATTCCTCCCCCTCTGACTTCTCCGGCTTCCTCATCAGGCCTGCCGTGGACACAGCTTCTTGCTCTTCAGGAACTTCCTGTCCAGTGATACAGAGAACATTTTTAATTTAGATATCTATATCCTGCTATTCTCAGCATGGCGGGCTGTGGTGGCTCAAGGGGTTAAGATGCTGAACTGTAGACCGGAAGGTTGGTAGTTCAGCAGTTCGAGACCCGAGTGCTGCATGATGGAATGAGCTCCTGTCTCTGGTCCCAGCTCCTGCCAACCTAGCAGTTTGAAAGCAAGAAACTGCAAGTAGATAAATAGGTACCGCTTCAGTGGGAAGGTAACAGTGTTCTGTGCACCTTGGCATCTAGTCATGCCGGCCACATGACCACAGAAACGTCTTTGGACAGTGCTGGCTTTTCGGCTTGGAAATGGAGATGAGCACCACATCCCTAGAGTCAGATTCGACTGGCTTTCGAGCAAGGGAACCCTTTACCTTTACTATTCTCCCCAAAAGAAGTCCAAAGACGCTTACAACAATTCTGTCCCCTCCTCCATTTAATCTCATAACGATCTTGTGAGGTGGTGAGTCTGGGAGTGACTGGCCCAAGGTCACCCAGCGAGCTTCCAGGGCAGAGTGGGGAGTGAAACATCAGTCTCACAGAGATCCTCATCTGATACTGTCACCACTAAGCCCCATCTTAGCCAGCTGGCTCCACTGGAACAGCACAAATCCCCCTTCAATTCCCCCCCTTCTTTATCAATTTTCAGCTTAAAAAAAATAAAAACACAGCCACTAGAAAGCTATGGTTGTAACAGGAGAAACCAAATCTTCAGAAAATGAAAGCATCAGCATTAACTACCATCTGCCACCACCTGCTGCAGAGAAATATATATCCTATCATTAAAAAAAATTGATATAGCTGGGAGAGGAACACCCTTCAGGAAATAGTGCAAATTACTTGTTCCTTGCCTTGTACACAATATCAAGGTGCTTTAGCCATTTCAGTGTGTAGTTGTCTGAACAGAACAAAAAGAAAAAAAATGCCAGGTGATAGATGACTGATTTACTGATTTATTATACAACGTCCCTACGCGTTTCGCCATGCAGGCTTCGTCAGGGGGAATCAGAAAATCCGCCCAGTGCTGGCACTTTCCACAGCAATTAAATTCTTTTACGGTGGATTCTTTGTATAACAAATCAGTCATCTATCACCTGGCATTTTTTTCCTTTTTGTTCTGTTGGCACATTGCTGGGTGCAGTCCCATTTTTCTTTATCTTTGTGTTGTCTGAACAGCACATCAAGAAGCAGACAGTAGGGTACCATTTTCTAGATTTCTGATTCCCAAACTTCTCAGTTTAGTTTCTCAATTAAAATTGGAGGCATGCTTGACTCTTGCACTCTAAGAAGTGTGAAATAGCAAGAATTAGTTGCCTTCGGGGGAGCATAGCCCATATATCTGCTCTTGATGGGAATGAGGCAACCTCTGAGCAATTACTCAAGCAGAGATTCAACAGGAAGGCAGTTCTTCTAGAGCTGTATGTTGGAATCTAGTCCAATCATTACTGAAATACCTGCCACCAGCAGAGCCTGATTAAGAGAAGGCCAGGCCAGATCACTGAATCATGCAGAGACAAAGCAGGCAAACTCCTCTGCATATGGGGAATTTGGCCTATAGGTAGATGTAAATGTTTTATATTGAATTTATGTCTTGGCACACTCAACATTCTCCTGCAGCTAGATGATGTGCCCTGGCATGCAGTCTGGGAATTAACAGTGGGTGTAGACTTACGGAGCTGAAAATACAGCCCTTTTGGCCCCAGACCCACTAATCCCCGAAGCAGTATGCAGCACCGAAGCTTTCCCAAGTTCTTCCTGGCTGGCATTTCCTGCTAAGCTCTCTAAAAATCACTAAAGTCTTGAGAAATCTTGTGCTGCATTTATCCTCCACAGACATATCAAGGGTACAATGTGAACAGATGTGTCCTTGGCCAGAGCCAGATCAAAACTAAGCACAGCACCATCTGGGAGCAGAGCTATACTTAATTTGGTACATATTTTGTGTCCCACATGAACACATGAAACTGCCTTATACTGATTCGATTGGCCTACCCAGGGGCAGTCTTAGTGGTTCTGGGGCCCTGGACAAAACCTGAGGATGGCACATGAATCACTCAGGCAGTGTTGGGGGGAGGGTGATCAGCTGTAGAGCAATGCAGGTTCCACCATCCTACAGTGGATTGCCCTTTCCCCTACCTGAGTCTTAGGCAGCATGGCGGATCAGCAGTGACTCTGCAGCAGCAGGAGCTTCCAAGCAGAAGCTGGGGCGGCTGGGTGCAGGGTGGTAGCAGATCCCAGCATGCCCCCCCCCCCAGCATGGGGCCCAGGGCAGGTGCTTTGAATGCCCCATGGCGAAGATAGCCCCTGGGTCTTTCATGGTCAGTATTGACTACTCACACTGGCAGTGTGCCTCAGATGGATGTCTTTCCCATTGCTTACCACCCAACTTTTTTTTTTAAGCTGGAGATGCTGGAGATTGAACCTAGGACCCTCTGCATGCAAAGCAGATGCTCTGTTATCAAGCCATAACCCTTTCCCAGCTCGACCCCTTCTCAACTCCTGCTTTTCAGATAAGGACGAAGAAAGCAAGCTGCTTATGCTCACTCGTTTGCTGTCTGATCACCTTAGCCTGGCTGGTCACCCCCAGTGGCCCCCCAGTGGCCCATTTCCTTCCCCTCTGCATATGTCTTGCAATGCACCACACTATTTATTTATTTACTTACATTATTTGTAGTACACCTTTCCCACAAGGACTCAAGACAGACTACACAAAGTAAGTCAGTACAATGAGAAAAATCAGACATACAATAACCAACGCATTAGGATTTTAGAAGTCTGGAACCACCAGAAAGAACTGAAGCACAGCATAAGTATTAACACGATACATTAACTGGTACAAAACACAGAAAGCCTGTATCCTCACAGCTAGGGAGAGTACTGAAAAAACGTGGGCGGTGTTTGTTAGAATGCTTAGTAAACTGCTTCTTTCTACACTGAGAGCTGCATGCACCCATCCAGATGGGGAAAGAAGGTGGCAAAGGAGGATGAGCACAGTGATTTCGTCTAAGCACTCGTAACATTTTGCTGCTCAAGGGAGCTAATGGCACATTGGGATCCCTTCATTTCCCAAGGGATAGCACTTCTGCAAAATTGTTCCGAAAGGCTTGTAAACAGCCATGTTGCTTTGTGTTTCCTGCTGTTGGCTGGTTTATGAATATTCACTCTTTTGGCAAGAATGCTCATGCAAATGGGTTTGGTGGCTCTGGGGGAGAGGATGTGACTGTAGCTTGCCTTTCCGTCCCAAAAAGCTGATGTGATGCTACTTCTCTCCCTTTCCCTCCCATTTCGAATCTCTGCTCAGCCCCCACCTTTTCCACAAAGCCTTTGTGAATCATGTATTTATTAAAATGGCTATAGCCTACCTTTTGCAATAGACAATGCAGTGACTTAATTCTGTTGTACAAAATTACAACAAAGTAGTTTATAAACAACACAAGTGATTTTTTTAAAAAAAAACTGCAAAAAACATCAGCAAGCAGTTCAAAGGTGAGGGAACCAAAGACCTCCTTTGACAAACACTCTGCAGAACAAAAATGCCTTTACATGTCATTTGAAAACTAATAGGGTAAAAGGTACCTCCCATCCCTAGCAGAGCCGGATTTATGCAGAAGCTAAGGAAGCTACAGTTTAGGGCCACATATTATGAGGGGCCTCTAGAAAAGCCCCCTAACAATTACCAAATTACCATTTGAAAAATAATCTTATGGGAGCCTCTTGAATTTGACATAGGACCTAAGTACGTCTTAATCCAGCCTTGCTGCCTAAATTGGGAGTTCCACAGCTCTGTGCCACACCTAAGACCCTGTCATTTCTCTACTCACCACCTGAAATGAACCTTCAACATGGGAACCCAAAGCAACTTATAATATCACACCCCCTTCATTATATCCTCACAACCACCACCGTATGAGGTAGGTTAGGCTGAGAGAGAGGCCTAAGATCACCCAGAGAGCTTGCGTGCTAGTGTGGTGATTCAGACCAGTCATTAGTCAGTGGTCTGATTCAATACAAGGCATCTCCATATGACATGTGAGATGTGAACCTGGGTCTCCCAAACCCTCAGATCCTAGTCTGCCACTACACCTCACTCACGTATCTTTTGTTCCCTTACCCTATTTTAGTTTTACCTCGTCCTTCCCTACCCTACCTGTAACACTATCAGCGTTTAGATGGCTTGGATGTATCTTTCTCACTGATGTTTCACTGTAAAGCTGTTTCCATTGTCCATCTCACTTGCGGTAGGTGCCCCAGCCACTATAGTTCAAAAGGGGACATCTTACGGAAGTTGAAAGCCATATTCTCAGACAGATGGAAAAAACACAACAGGAGCTGGTGCCTAGCTGTCTGGCACCAGTGGCGAGGTATCCATGACACGGGAAACGGCTCCACTAGGAGATAGAAAACCATAAGAAGTCAGAAGTGGTGTCAAGAGTTGTACTTACAGTGTCCCACCATATCCTTGCTGGAACCTACCCAAATTAGGAGACATGTTGTGAAGCCTTCCTTTACATCTCAGTTGGGTAACTGCTGTCACTGGGGGGAGATCCAGGTGTGCTGGTGGTGGTAATTTGTCATCCTGCTTAGGAAAGAACAACAGACATTAGAAAAGCTTTTGAATTCAATCAGTTTTGTCCTTTGTGTGTGTGTGTGTGTCTTCACTTGATGGTTTTAGAATTGTAAGCATTTCCAGCCTGCATCCTTCCCACCTCTGTAAAAGAGAGAACCACTGTCTGGAAGATAGTATCTGCTACTTTGATTACTGATATCTTTGTGAACAGTTCCCAATAGAGCTCTTTCACAGCATGTCACTGTGTTAATTCTCCTTCTCTGCCTTATCTGGTAACAAAGTTCCATGTGCACTGACAAACAACTTCCACCAAGTCTGCCAGCACAGATGAGAAAATCAGACTCGTTTTGGGGCATCTGTGATTTTTTTTTGGAGAATTCTATTTAGGGATGCCTTGAGATAAACAGTACGGCTATTTTAGTAGTGGCAGAAGCTGGGCTGGAGATATGGCCTTCACTGTCAAGGTTATTAGAAAACAAAATAAGCTCTTACAACAGAATAAGCTCTTAAGGAACTAAAACTCTAGCCCTTCTTTTTAAAATTGTTGTTACCCCCCCCCCAAAAAAAAACCAGTGGAATAAATTAGTCAAACTACAGTTCTCTCAATAGGTGTTCCACAGGACTGGAAGCCTCAACTGAAGCCCAGCTTCTAGATTTCAACTTCAGAATGCTCATTTCACTATTTATTTATTTATTTGCTTTGTTTATACTTTGCCCTCCACCCCAGTGGTGATCCAGATTGGCTTACATCACTCTCCTGAAGACTAATTGTTGTTAGCCCCCCCCAAAACAGTAGAATAAGTTAGTCAAACTACAGTTCTCTTAATAGGTGTTCCACAGGATTGGAAGCCTCAACTGAAGCTCAGCTTCTAGATTTCAACTTCAGAATGCT